>NC_084979.1:6427912-6612728 GCF_963691925.1 Scomber scombrus
GGTTTATAAATGTGCCTTTCCTGCTCTAATCCGGGGGAAAGCGCAGCCTTTCATGTCATATTAGTCAAATTAAACAGGTGATAACAACACATTTTCCCAAAGAAAATATAATCCTTTAGTTCTGTAAGAGAAAAAAAACATTTTTGTCTGAAAAGTTTTACCCAGTATTTAATAATAATTTTAAAAAAATCATAATTTGATGTTTATTTCTGAAAGAACAGATGCAACTTTGGTTTTTTATCAAAAGGTAGCATCTGGTGCGTGTGAAATATTGAGAGCACCACAGATTTTAAAGGCATTTGTCAACCAAAACTAGCATCCTCTCATCTGCTCTAATCATCTTGCTCTAATAACCCTCATTCCTGCATATAGCTGGAAATACTCTGTGGGGATGTGGGTCAATGACGCTTTTTGTGTCCATGTGGTTTAGTCAAATTTAAAGGAGTTAAAATCTGAAAATAAACGTATGAATAACTTGCACACATTCTTTTTTTGGGACCCAGCATGACATTTCTGCTTTGAATCCATTTTGAGAGAATATATTAGAGGATTATGTCTAAGTGGTGTAACCATAAAAAAACGTTGTACCTAATACTTAAACTTGCTTAAAAACACTAAACTCTCAATAAAACACCACATCAACTAGTTTGGCATGATCTTACATTATAACTTTTATATTAAATAAAGGTAATGGAATACAATTGTTCTAAATATTACATTTAATCTGTGGAATCATCTCAAATCAAGTAAACCACATGTAGTGTCTTGTAGTGTAACCACCATTTAAGTGACCATTTTGTTAACATTGTGAAAAAAATCCACGTAACAGGAAGTGGTTTTACAGAGAAGAACCCCTGATGATCACAACTGCTGCCTGGCAAGGTTAGAAGCTCTTACCAATTACTCATAAATTGACAATTTTAGGACTTTGTCAGTTTTGCTCAGTGTACATGTCAAATGGTATGACCCTAGACTTTCTTTTGTGGTTACATCATTTGAAATATTCAGGAGCATTCAGTCTTACTTTCAATAAAAAAAGGTGCATATGTCATTTCAAATGACATAAAACCAACAAAAATACTAAACAAACTTAACAAACCTGATGCTGCTTTTAAAACTATTTCTTAAGATATTTTTGAATTGCTCATCTTGCCACTCTTATTTGTCACTGACTTATATACTAAAACTAGTGAATGATATTTTTTAATAATACTTAATGATACTTTCCAAAAAAACTGTGGAAAATTCATAATAAATGTCAACAAACGATAAGATTCTATATCTGGATTAAAACAAAAACAGAAAGACACAGACCTCTGAGCTTCCAGAGTTCGTATGAACGTCAACAGGAAATGCTTCTTTGTCAGCAGCTGGCCAAACAACGTCAGAGCCTTCTCCACGTTTGCTTGGACCTGAAAAAAGGCACATATGAAGTAACAACAGGGGAATAATGTTAGTAGAGAACAACTCTCTCTACACAAACATTTCTGTTCTTGTTTTTTTGCATTATTGAAAGATGAGCCCTCTGTCTTTTACAATCCTACATTTTCCCCAAACAACAAATACATAATGACAAGTTACAACAGTTTTTTTAAGGCTTGTTTTCCTTCTGTCTCCGTCCTGTTATAATGACTTCAAATAGCATGTGAAAAATACTGCTTTTTCTGTAAAACGTGTACACGGTGGAACGAGAAGTTGATTCTTTTTTTTGAAGTCGTCGACCTTTTTGAATACAAAAATTAGGCAGTTGCGACAAAATTTTTCAAGCAACCGCCTAACCAATCTTTGTTTTGCATAGTTAGAGACAACTATGGGAACTTTGTGTGAGCAAAATCAAATGCTGAATATTAAAAACAACATAAAGATTCTAAACACATCGGTGAGCAGACACTTTCTTCCTCCACCGTATAATGAGTTGAGATTGGCTTGTAAACAGCAAGTTAAGACTGATTGGCTTCTCTCTCTCTCTCTCTCCTCTCTCTCTCTCTCTCTCTCTCTCTCTCTCTCTCTCTCTCTCTCTCTCTCTCTCTCTCTCTCTCTCTCTCTCTCTCTCTCTCTTCTCTCTCTCTCTCTCTCTCTCCTCTCTCTCTCTCTCTCTCTCTCCTCTCTCTCTCTCTCTCTCTCTCTCTCTCTCTCTCTTTTCTCTTTCGCTGCACTGCTGGGTTTTGTTTCTCAGTTGTTGCTCTCCAAATGATTTAGCAGACAATTTGACATAATTGTCTTCTTGACATCAGGGGGCGGATGGCTCAATGCGTCCTCCCGTTGAATATCGATAAGACGAGAATTTTAATCATCGGCCCTGAGTGGGTTGCACACGCACGTCAGCAGTCTGGGCTCCCTGTGTAGTCAGATGATGTATTCGTCTATGCATCTTTAATGATAAGATAATTGTCATTTCTGTTTGATTATCCTCATGCAATAGAGAATGCAAACATCCATTTTGACAGCTCAAAAAAGTCACGTTTAACCCTTTGCTGAAATTGTTATTTACACACACACAGAGAGAGAGAGAGAGAGAGAGAGAGAGAGAGAGAGAGAGAGAAGAGAAGAGAGAGAGAGAGAGAGAGAGAGAGAGAGAGAGATGAGAGAGAGAGAGGAGAGAGAGAGAGAAGAGAGAGAGAGAGAGAGAGAGAGGAGATGGAGATGAGAGGAGAGGAGAGAGAGAGAGAGAGATCTCTGAGAAAGAAAAGAGTGGAGAAGCATTGGGGTGTGTGTGTACCAGGGTTGGTGACAGAGTTGCACCCTGCTTGTTCCACTGGCTGGCACCTGTCACTCCTCATCAACAACACACTAAACCCCCCCCACCACCCCCCCAAAGATGCCTTTCTTTCTCTTGCTCTCTCGCTCCGTCTTCTTCACCGCTCTAATTCTCTCTGTGGCGCTGATTGTTGACTGTTTCACATCGTTGGTCTTCTCCATTTTAATTTCTCCTGCTCTTTGTCTTCGTGTGTCTGTCTCACACACGAAGGCACACTTTTTTTTCCTTCACCTATCTCTCTCTCTCTCTCTCTCTCCCTCTCTCTCTTTCTATCATCATTCTTTTGTACCACTGTAACGTCTTTCTCTTTCTCCCCCTCCAACGTTGCCATAATAAAGTGTCTGGGCCTCGCTCTAAAGTGCTAAATGAGATTCTTGGGCCTCCAGGTGGACACTGAATGTACTGTGTGTGTGCGTGTGTGTGTGTGAGCGCGCATGTGTGTGTGTGTGTGCGCATGATAGAACGAGAGACAGATGGAGATGCGTGTACACAGTGTCTTTACCGAATTTCAAAGATAGAATTAGGAAGGGTTCATCCACATATCTACAAGACTGTGTGTGTGTGTGTGTGTGTGTGTGTGTGTGGGGGGGGGGGGGGGGGGGGGGGGGGGCCTGTGTGTAGTGTGGCTTAAGGGAGAGAGAAGTCACACACAGCAATAAAGCTAAGGGCGTTGGTTTACACAGGCCATTGGATTACACCCTGTGGGAAATACAGAGGCTAGAGGAAGGAAGTCTAGACATAACTATAAAATACAGAAGAGCCCAAATATGTCTGCCTGACACCTCGAGGTAAAAGGTGCATTTGGATCAGGGGACATCTTACCTACAGTGTCATGTCACTAGAGATCTCGATCTGTTACGCATGTACAATATATCCTTACAGTGACAAGTCAAAAGAGAAAACAAAGATCTTTTGGGAGATTTCCGGCTGACAGGTTGATCGAAACCTGTCAGGAGCGACTTGTTTTAAGTTTCATGCTAATTTCTAATTTTGCTCACAGAACTTCTTCAGTGTCAGACCAAAGAATCAAAGCAGTTCCAGATCTTGCGGACTGTGTGTTTAGTAAGTTCAAGGCCAACAGAGTGGCGACTCGTCTTTATAGATGATCTGACTGTGTCATGTCAAAACTGTTATGCATATGAATTCAGTATTTTAAGCCTTATCAGATGAATAATTTAGAATAAGGACCTCTAGTATTTAGAACAAGCTGCTCAAGAAACATAATGTGAAGAAGGCATCACTTGTTATTTTAATACATTTAATCAATATTTCATATTTATGCTGCTGCTCTTATTTTCAGGTTGTGAACTTTAATTAGGCTATAAGTAAAAACTATAGTGCTTCTGGCTTCATCTTTTGTTGTAAAAGGTACAAATGTCAATTAGATAGTAATCTGCATAATAAATAAAGAAACATTTTTAAAAAGGGTTATTATAATCATCTGTTTGTAGTGATCAGTCTGACTTGGACAGACGTAATCATTCTAAGTTTCCACTCTATATAAAGTTTAAATGTAAGATTCTGTTACTTTAGTTTGTTGTCAAAGAAAAAAGTGATGGTGAAAAAAAAGGTGGGTATACAATAGCAATATTTAGTATGAGGTTGAATTGAATTATGTTACAAGCTTTATGTAAGCATAAAAGTGCTAAACCAAATGAAAAGGTGGGAAAATGAGTTATTATTTCTCACAATTTGCATTATGACTCGTTTTATGTGAAAGATTTAACAGTCTCTGAAGAGCACAGTGGGCGTTTTCTACATCCAGGGATCATTTTATTGTGTTTAAGTAACAAACCCTTCTAGCCAAAAATAAGACGGGATGAATCACTGAGAATGAATCAAAAGAAGAAGAAGAAACGGCAGCTATGAGACCACCCGGAGGACTTTTTTCTTCTTCTTTTTTTCCCCTCCTAAGATATAAATCTACTTTCTGGATTAGAACGATTAAACGAAGCTGTAAAAGGTCAAAACAAATTATTCCTTGACGCCAAAAAGTCAGTGCTCCAATCAAAGCCAATGGAGCAGCACCGGATTCTACGTCTTAATGATAGCGTTGATTACAAACTTGGCTCTCTGGTTTTCTAGCTTTGGAGGAAGAGTAGTTTATGTTGACATACTATTAATTCTACTTCCCCTTCGGTCTCAGCGCTATCTCCATTCGGCTGTGCTGGCAAGGTGGTTGCATATACTGGTTTAATTAATAACTTAACAGTGATGTATAATGCAAGTAGCAACCCTAATAACCCTGAATCATGTTTCTCCCTCTCTACTCTTATCTTCTTGCCATATTTCCCTTCAAACCTTCCCCACAAACCTTTTTAACTTCTCTTAATCTTCACGTACATCTTCGACAATGATTCTTTTCTGTCACTTTCGAGCAATCCTCAATTTAAAACTCTACTTCCATGCGTCAAGAGTACATGGCGAGCACATGTCCAATGAGATCAGACTAATGACGATACTAAGTCTTTTGAAAAGTCATTTGCATTCATTGAGACAAACTGAATACATTAAGACAAAGTAGGTGAAATATAGCCGATGTGATTAAGGTGAATCTCGTCTGGAGCTCCTCTTCTTGCTTCATATCTTAGACTTTTTTTTTTTTTTTTTTTTTGAGAGGCTTGTGTTTGATGAAACCTGTCACGGGATAATGGCTACAAAGGTTTTAAGCAGTAAAGCCAGAAGGACACTTTCATGCCATTAAATCCAACTTTGTGAAACAACTTGCTGAAGTGAACTCCTACTTTTGAGGTGATTTCTTAAGCTAAAGCAGCTACTGTCAGTTTCCAGCTTGTGTTAGTATATTAGTGCGGCGGTGTAATGTAGTTCTTGGTTTCCGTTGCGACTGATGGTTAGTTTGGTTCAGTTTGGTTCAGTTTGAAGTTTGTTTGGTTGT
This sequence comes from Scomber scombrus, assembly GCF_963691925.1. Classification (NCBI taxonomy): domain Eukaryota; kingdom Metazoa; phylum Chordata; class Actinopteri; order Scombriformes; family Scombridae; genus Scomber; species Scomber scombrus. Next base: position 6,433,567 of record NC_084979.1, read on the forward strand.
GTACTGACCCGTACCTCCATCTCCTTGAGTACAGGGTGGTCCTCGATGCCTGGGAAGAGGACCCTCATCGCGTAAGTCCGATAGTCCAGGAAGGGGATCCCAGCTCCGTCCAGCTCCTGGGTCAGTTCGTGGATGTCTGTCTGAAGCTCGGCAAAGGCTGCAGCGAAAAAGAGGCAGGGGGACGAATAAGTTGACAGGATAAGAATAGCCATAGTGAAGGTTTGCTTGTAGACAGAGATACAGTAGCAACAGCATAGCCATTTTACATCGTATGGAGTAATAGGGGATTTTTATGTGGACTTCTTTGTTTTTGATAATTTGTTAAAAGCCCTGCTAGTAGACCTTTGACTATAATACAGTTTGTTTTTGACCAAATAATCCCATTAACTGTTCATGGCTGGTCATAAAGGCTCGGTCACACCAGCATTTAAAATGGAATCATTAAATCAGTGATTCACATGCATGGTGGAGGGGTGGGAGGGTGGTGAGTGAACCTGACCAAACCAACTTAATTTAACTTTTGTTAGCTACTAAACCATCCACTTTTATTTAATCCATCTCTACCTGTGTATAAACGGCTCCATAATGGAGATACTAATGTTGATACAAGTCACTCTCAGTACACGGTTGTAGTCTATATGAATGCTGTTTATACAGTTTCAAAAGGTTGTTGTATGTGTGTGTTTTTCCCCTTGATTACCTTGAATTTGGATGTACCACTTGTCTTTACATTACATTCTTTGTCAGTGCTAATAAGGGCCCGACCAATACTGGATTTTTGGGACCGAAGCTGATACCGATATTGAGTGAAAAAATTCTGACATCGATATATTGGCCGATAATCTTTACAGAAAATATATACATAAGCATTTTCTGTGAAGATGCCTCTAATCTAATGATGGTATGATATTTTTCAGTTTAACAATACATTTTATTGTATAAAATGACATCAGTGCACTGAAATAGCAAACTTCTCTGGAAATGTAATAATTAGAATTAGCTATGAATTTAAACAAACATGCGGAACAAACAAAAAAACAACGTGCATATATTAAACTTGAATTAAGAAAAAGGGTCAAATATACACACAATGCTGCCAATATAACTTTAAAAAAATAACAAAAAATATCGGCACATATCAGACAACATATTTACCGATACCGATATATATGTGATAAGTCAATATCGGTTGTGCTCTAGTGCTAATCCCTCACTGGCTTCCCACTTGAAAATAATTAACCTATGTTTCTTTACTTTGTGACATGTGGGCCATAGAAAGCACCTCCTCGCCTACTTGGACTTGCTTTGATAAATTAGAAAGGAGCAGGTTAATGCTATCAATCCACGCCGTATCAGTTTCATTATGCTGTGAAAAGCAGAGGTCGAAGGGTAATTCGGTAATTATATGGTGCCCCCGCATTATACTACACTCACGGCAGTGATAACAAAGATGGACAGTGGATATTAAATGAAACCAACACACGTGGCTGTAAGTGTGTGAATGCAGACAGACAGTGTAAACAGTGCATCATTTCAGGTAGAATGTCTGAGTCTTATAAAAAAGAAAGAGATAGACTGTAATGTTGGGAAATAAAGGTCAGACATGATGAAGAAAGAAGCTCACAAAGGCAATAAATGAGAACTAAAACACAGACAAGACAGAGGCGTGAGGGAATATAGGGACAGATATATATTAACACATAATAACGTCCAGAAATCAGCAATTCAGCTGCATTTTTCTAAAGGACATGTTATTATGTGTAATTTTTCTACAATGTTTTGTCTGAGAAACTTTGAAATACACATAAATCCTGAGCTAACACCTTTGTATTGAAGGGTACGGTTACAAAATATAGCAGAGTGGTTTGTCTTCCTTGGTGTTTGAGAATCGACAAATTCAATAACTGCTTGTCCAAAAAAAAAAAAAGAAAGAAAGACCCCAAACAAAGGGAGGCAAAAAGGGAATGCAAGCTTGGGGAGAGAAAGACAGAACCAGGAGACAGAAAACAAAGTTCCTGGAAAGGAAAGTCAATTAATTGCATGAGTGGATAATTATTAAGAGAGCGACGGATGAGTTTTCATGCATAATTTCCCCCAGCTGTTATTGGACTGGTTGGTCCACAAGAGAAATGGAGAGGAGAGGAAGCAGAGGAGATAAAATAAAGGGAAAAAAAGGAGAAAGGAAAGATATGGAGGCAATAGAAGTGAGGATAGTAAAGTAGAGAGGTAGAGGAAATTCAGGGGACATGATTGATTAGGTCTAAGAGGAAAGAGAGTGAAAGATCAGGAGGTAAATGAGAGGAGGAGTGGAGATGTGGAGATGAAAGAGGAGAAAGACAAAGGAAGGAGGAGAGGTGGATGGGTACAAGGGAGTAAAGGAGACTCAAATTAGAAACTGGTTTGTTTCTTTTTTCTCCCCTCTATCATCTACTCCCCCTTTCTCTGTCATCCTACCTTTCACCCCTTTTCTGTCTGTTAATCAGTCCTTTATTAATTACTCTATTATAGTTCTGCCAGAGATGGAAAATATACTGAACGCCCACAGAATATTCTCCTATGATTGTCAGGCAGGTGTCAAAAATAAGTCAAAATAATACATCAAACATGTTTTAAATGATGAGTTAAATCACCATTTATCAGCATTCAATTATCATGAATCTATAGGTAATAACATCAATAGACATGTACTTGTATTTGTAATGAACCACTTACCCCTAACTGATTGAAATAACTATAAACTTTTTTAATTATAACTTCTATTTATATGCTTAGTGATCATTGTATAAGCATGAAAATACACTACAAGAGGTCATCTGGGTTCATCTTTTACACTTTAAACGATTTTTGAATTATATTTTTTAAAATAAGCACCTTCAACTTCATGTTTTAATATGTTTAAAAGTGTTTCTAGTTGAAATAAGTGTCTGTTCACTAAGGCTTAAAGTGAATGAGAGGGGAGATCAGATTTGTTTAACTAAATAGAAAGTGAGGAGAAAAGAAGGAGGAAATGTTTTGCCAACTAACATCTGTTATTTTATTTATATATTTTATTAGTTTATTTGTCAGGGACCGTGTATATTAATAAACATATCTGTAAATATGCCAGAATTAGCCCAAAGGCTAGTTTTCATCTGTTGTCCCTGGACAGATGTGAGCTGGCAGCCTAAAATCAAGAAAAAGATTTAAAACATTATAAGACAAGTTAGTTACAATAAGTGCAACACGTTTGTTTTTGTCATTCTTTTTGTGTGAATCTGTGTGTGTGTGTGTGTGTGTGTGTGTGTGTGTGTGTGTGTGTGTGTGTGTGTGTGTGTGTGTCTGCAACTGACTGTCTGTTTATGTCTACATATGTGGGTAATTGTGATTCTCTGTATTTTTGAGGGTTTAGGAGTATGCATAAAGTGTGTGTACATAATTGGGCGGGTGAGGATAATATAATACCTTTGATGACATCTGACTACGATTGTATGGAAGTTAGCGGTCGAGCAATTTAAGCAGATCAAAATTATGCCATTTAATTTCTGGAAGGAATGATAACTATGTTGAAAGGTTATCTCCATTGCTTCTACCAGTAAAACTATGTGATCCAGTGGAATTTCCCCGATGTTTAAAAAAAAAAGCCAAAGACACCACCAAAAACACACAAAGAACACCAGGAATCTTAATCTACAGTATATTTTCATATGAATGAATGTCTCACTGTCACCTGATGTTGTCCTATGATATGATCCAACATCTAGTTTCTAAGAGCTTTTCCCTCATCTGCTATAAACACTGTGTCGGGTAGATTTTTTCGTGGGAAATTCCTCATGTGTTTCTGCTTCGAGTAGAGAAAGTAATGAAAACAATGGTGTCATAACTAAACAAACTGTGGGAGGTTCAGTACAGAAAGGCCACAGCAATAAACAGCTCGTGTCACAGCCAATGAATGTTTCCTATGATTGAAAAGATAATTTGCCATGTTGCACATAAAATCCCCCACTCCCCCCCCAAAATAACATCTCTATTACCTCCCCTGAACTAAAGAGTGACACTTGCCAGTCATCTGTTGTCATTTCTAATGTGTAACTAATTATCCATGTCTGCCAGTTTGGAAGAGAGTCGGCTTGATGTCTGCTCACGGATGACTGAACCAAACGTCCCCTGTCTTTTCCCTCAAGACTCCTAAAAGCGATCCCGATCTCACGCTCGCACGCCTCCTTTTTTGCTATCGCACACGCGGCGGCCCGCCCACTTCATCTGTTCCTCCGCCCACACGCGCTTTCTCGTCCCACCGAAGGCCAGCTGGGGAGTGCAGCAGGCAGGGCGGGGATGCGTTTCGGGTGGGTGAGAATAAGGCCGTACTTCGCTTCCTGGAAAACTCAATGCTTTTATTTCTATTGACTCAAATAGTGTTTAATGCAGGAAATAGTGGAACCACACACACACACACACATTGCGGAAAATGGCAGCATCTTAAAATGAGCTACTACAACAAGGCAGGAACATTTTTTCTGGAAAATGTCACCTCAGTCAGGAAATGATCGCTCTGAAACTGCAGCGCTCTCAATGACAAGCTGTCGCAGTTTTTTGTTTGACAACTGATCCTCGGTGGCTGATAGAGCCGTGACTCCGTGTCATGAGTGCAATGTAATCATATTACAACCTTGTACCATTACCATGGAGTGTAAACACGCGGCCTGTCCTTACATCAGTCATCCACACTCCGCTAAAGCTCGCCGGCCTCACATCAGCTCGATCTGGCTCACCTCTCAGCGCTCCCGTTCGAGTGAGTCTCTCGCTCTATTTCTCTTTTACCTCTCACCTCTTTCTGAGAAATCTCCTTGTTACTTTCACCTCTCTCGCTCACTCTTTGCGTGCTGTTACTTTCCTATTTTGCTGTTGTGTTTTTTCAATCGGAGGTGCGGGTGGGTGACTGTTGTGTTAGATGGTGCTTTCCATCAAAACATCAAATGTGGGAATTTCTTCGGAGGAAAAAAAAAGATCCATCCCTTCAGTGGAGCTACTGATACATTGTGAATCTACAGTTTGCAGAGGTGCGGTGAAGCTGTCCTGGCAGCTCGTGGTAGAACGACACCATCTGTGTGTCAGCATGGCATACCTGTGAGTGGACACATACTGTAGGTGGACACTTCATACAGTACATACTGCACTGCACCATTTGGTTTGCCTGTCGACTGTATTTATCTCTTCTAATTACAGTAGAACTTCAACTATATTAGTTGTGAGTTCTTTCTGTTTGTTTGTTCCTTCTTATGTTGTAGGATTTTATATAAATTCTATTATGGGGAACTTTAGAATTTTTTTTTGCTATGACTCAGCATTTGCCTCAGTGAACATACCCAGCAGTAAAGCTGTTATCAGTGATGATGGAAGGATATCTTGCTCTGTGTCTCTTTGCAGTTTCATTCACATTTAGAAGTACCCATCTCTCTATCTCTACATGACTCTTTAGCTAAAAATTGCCCCTAGGCAGCTCATCTCTACAGGCTCATCCTCAGTGTTATGTGTGGCAGTCGTGCAAATGAAGTTTGGGAATGTTATATTTGCTATTTTAAACAAAAATAACCAGCTAGTCTGACTCTGTCCACAGTAACAACCTACCTTCGTCTCCAAAGCTCACTATCTAACACTATATCTTTCACTGGTCTTCTTGTCACCTTGAGGTTGCTAGGCGACCAGCAGAGACTCCAAGAAAACACTGCGCCTGGCTAAGAAATAGACTTGCACATTTACCCCCTCCTAAAAAACTGTATCTTGTTATTACACTTCAGTTTTTATAAAGATTAAACAAACAAGATATAAGATAGGTGGACTTTGTTTCCTTTAGACAGAGCCAGGCTAGCTGTTACCCAGTGTTTTTAGTCTTAAAGGGGATCTATTCTGTTTATTTCCAGCTCTGTATTTTTATTCTGTCACTCCATTAGATTAACTTTGCATGATTTAAAAAACTCCTTATTAGAGCCCGACCGATGTATCGTTTAACCAATATTATCGGCTGATATTGGCCTATCACAGATATAATGGTATCGGTTTTGATGCCATCCTATACAGTACGTGCCTATTTTTACAGAAAGATCTATAGGCTGCATTTTATGTATATTTAAAATTTTTTCCTAATTCCTAATTTTTTACTCTCTAATATTGGTATCGGCATCGGCCCCAAAAGTCCAGTATCAGTCGGGCCTCCTTATTTATCTTATACTGGCCCTTTATACAGCCCCTAGGTTCAGCTTATGACTCTAACTGGCTGCTGGCTTCAGCTTCATATGTACTGTACAGACCAGAGCAGTATTGACATTTTCATTTAACTCTCAGCAAGGGAGCTAATAGACATATTTTCTCAAATGTCAAACTATAACTAACACCATCACTACAGAATTTCAGGTTCTGTTGTGAAATGATTGTATCACATTGGTAGAATTTGCTGTACTAATTTAATGGAAAAACAAAATGATATAACTGAGTACCAGAATAAAAATATTAACACACCATACAACTAAGTTACTTTAGATTACCGTATGTAACCAATAGGTTGACTGTATTTTCTGAGTCTGAGTGCAGACTATTTAACTTTGATTAAAACTATGAATAAAACTTTGTCCACACTCTGTTTTCTACCTACCTTCTTTACACTCCAGGGCCACTCTGGACTCCAGGTTGTCCATCTGGAGCTGAAGACGTTTCAGTGTGCGGTCAGCATCCCTAGACTTCCTCTTATAGGCTATCAGCACGGCGATGATGACCAACAGCAGCAAGCCGCCGCCCCCTCCGATGCCGATGATGGCCGGAAGAGTCAGCAAGCTGTCTGAGTAGATGTGGAGAGTGCCAGGGGAGTACTCGAACCCGCCGGCGCGGATCTAAACACACACACAGAAACAGATTTTTAATGACCGAGGGAGAAAATAAATAGAGAAGTTTCTGCAACTCCCTGCTTTATTCACACAGTTATTCACCAGAGAGAGTTGCTTAGTATAACCTCCCTCCTCTGCTGCCGGCCACTGAGCAGCTGCGTTATCAGAGCTGAAAGTTCAGTGCGTTGCTCAAACGCAGCTCCAAAGCAGTCGTTAAAAGAGTGGAAATTGCTACTTATTTACTTTCCCCGAGCACATTTTACCAGTTAGTCTGGGGATTTGAACTTGTGCCTTCTGGAGAGACATTAAAAAGTTGGGCAGTGGGCCATTCCTCCTGCAGAGAATAGATTAGGTGGTCGCTCTGAAGAGATCGAAAGTTGGTGGTCTGATGAAAGAAGAAGTTGGTTGACCCAATCTCTACCTCAAGTATCATTAAATTTTTATACGGCTCTGCACTCACTCTAAACAGACCCATCTTTGACAGGATTATGCTGGGGAGGCTTACATCACCTTGACTGCTGCGAACATTTCTTGTCGGAAAAGGTTTTCTATTGGTGCCTTAAGGGGGGGCCGGCTTCAGAAGGCTTTGAAAATGAAGATCTCACGAGTTGACTCAGCTCAGTCCTATTAATGACTTTCTACTTCTTCGGCGTTTAGAACTATCGACTTTAATTGTGGTCAGAGAGTGAATGTTGGTGTATGTGAACAAGGTTAAAGCAGAGCAATGGAGGTTAAAGTCACAGACACACACGGACACATAAGACACCCAGAACACACACGTGAATATACACCATGCACATAGTCACACTCAGTATAAGTAATCAAACAAAGTAATCACTAGCATTTAAATCTCTCCCCAAGGAGCCATGCTAATTATGGGAAGTCAAACACATGTAATGTTTTTTTTATTTTTTTGCATAACTACATTTACATAAGTGCATAACACGCTCACACACCCACCCACACACACACAGCACTGGAATCCATCAAATCAAGCTATCCACCAGGGGGGTTGATAACCGATTCAAATGAGGTGTGATTATGTGCTTTGAAGTTCTTGTAAGTGCACTTTCATTTTAATGTTATCCAAGTCTGATTTAAAAAAAATAAATAAATAAATAAAAAAATAAAAGAGAGATGCTGTTATATCAATATCAATATAGTCAATACCTACAAATTAAATTGGCAATAGTAAAGACAATTACACCTGTTTGTATAAGATTAAGCGGCCAATTAGCTGTGCGGACATGATCGGCTTGCAAAGCGGTTGGTTTGCTTGGGAGCTAAATTAAATTGTAAAAAATGTTAATAGGGTATTAAAAGTCAATATGGAGATGTCAGTGAAAGTTTGAGATGTAGCCAATACAATATGTTTCTTGTATTAACAGTACATGATACTGTGTTGATGTTGGATATGGAATAACTTGAGGTGTGGAGTTAGAGAGAACTTTATAGCCTGCTCTTCATCTCTGTTTAAGGCTAGAAGCTCCAGGCTACATTAGCCACTTAGCAGTGGATAATGTGCACAACACACCACAGTAAAGTAAATTAAGTCTATTTGCATTGTGGGTAATGTAGGCAGCAGATTTTGACATGAGGGAGAATGTATGGGATATAAGACAATGCTATAGGAGTGCAATGCTAAATTGGTGCAATCATACTTTATGACTCACAGAAAATTGAATCTTACTGTGAAACAGGCATGTCCAAACTATCCCATAAAGGGCAGTGGCTCTACAGGTTTTTGTTCCAACCAATCAAGAGCACACGATTCGACCAATCAGCTGTCCGAAGACTGAGATCAGTTGATTAAATGAGTCAAGCCTGGTGTGCTCCTGCTTGGTTGGAATGAAAACCTGCAGCCACACGAACCCTTAATGGAATAGTTTGGACACATCTGCTGTAAAACTAGAGTATAATTACTAGATTCAATTATAAAGAGATGAATTACTAGAGAATATTATTAGAGCAAATTAATATTTTGGGATGTGTCGGCATGGGATGGGATTTGGTGGCCATCAAACACAACATTTGGAAATTGAACTCAGAGTTTAACAGGAAATATGTCATAGTAGGAAAAACACAGGTGTAGATAATAAAATAAGTGATGGCTGGGTTCAATTTAGCTGCTTCAGTTTCAGGGTCCTGGTATTGTCCATGTTGGCTCAATGTCATACTGTCATGACTTATTGGGACACTTGAGTAAAATATTAGAATAAAGGGAACATAATGTTATTAATGACACCTGTGCTTTTCTTAATATTTTATTATTTGATTTTCTTCTTGTATTTCTTTTTATTTTAATACCCCACCTCACATTTCTGGTTTTACCCACTTTATTTTACATTAACTTTAGTTTCCTCAGTTCTCTGTTTATTGAGTCATTGAGTTGTCTGTTTTTACTATGTAAATCTCTCTGTGTTACATTACTATATATGAAAAGTGCTATACAAATAAAGTGTGATTGATTGATTGGTAATATGACAAGTGTCTGCTATGAAAAGGGCATACTGGCATAATAGGAGAAGCAGAAAACATAACTTTTGAACGTCCCATAAAATGAACAGGGGTCTGGCATGTTTCCATAAGGAGGCACTTAACATAAACATTAGTGACAATTCAAATGCATATATTGAGGAAATGGAAGCAAATTTGTGGATGAGTCTAATGTATGTCGCCACAATTTGTTATGTTAACGACTTGCTGTTTGTTTGTTTTTTTTATACAGAGCTCGCCTGACTCATCCAATCTGTGCTCAGATACTGAATATACAGGATTGTATATGTGAATGTGAAATGAATCACTGCAAAAAGAACATTCTGAAAAATGGAGGTGCGTGGTTGCAATGTTTCCCCTCCTCAATTTGCCAACTGGTATCTCTTATCTAATTCGAGGTCACCGGTACATCAGATACAATTAACCAGGGGAAGCGTATCCTCCCGTGACATGAATGCAGCACAAGTAACAATCACTGTAAGCCGATGACACATTTTCCAGGCGTTTGTCTATTTTTATTCTCCTGACAAAACTGAAGGACTTGACGGAGAAACTTAAAAAGCTGAAGGCCAAAACAACAAACAAGTTTCTTCGAAAAACTCAAGGGAGGCACACAGCTGCCAACACACAGCTGAGCATCACGCAAACACACACACACACACACACACACACAAACACACACACACACACACACACACACACACACACACACACACACACACACACACACACACACACACACACACACACACACACACACACACACACACACACACACACACACACACACACACACACACATCCAACATTTCTTTACTGTACGCCCCCCCACACACACACACACGCACGCACACAAAAACACACATGAGAGCTCAGTGTGTCTGGACACCCATTGGGGTCCCCTGTATGTAGGTCATTCTATGTGGGGAATATTATTGTGTTACAGCTGCGTCCTTCCATTTATATCATTTAGCTCATGTTTATTTGTTCGGGAAAGATACGATTTACAATGCAAATCCCTAGAAGGGTCTTTAAAATAACAGACGTTCTTCCATCAGCGCCGATGCACGCAAAGGCAAAGTTGTGCACGTAAACACAAACATATGAGCGATCGCGTGCCCACACTGACACGCAGAAAAAAACACCACACATAAGCCACGGACACAGACTAACACTGCATGTAGTAACACACAAAGACAGCAGAAGAGATAGGAACAGACAGCTCTATTTTTTCTTCGGCTATTGTCAGGCGAAGGACTAACTCCACCACCCCCGCCAACACATCGCATCGCTTCGATATTCAACATGACATTTTGTTCCAAAAAAAAAAGAAAAAAGAGAAATGGGGGGGGTAAAAAAAGAAAAAAGAAAAAAAATCAAGTGTGTTCCACCTTGGAGCTGGCTGGTTCTGTTGAGAGCTATCATATTGAATTACATGGATGTGCTGTCAGTGGCTTTCTAGGTATATTGGCTGTAGCTAGCGGGAGTAAATGTCATAAAGATATAGTGAAATGACTGTGAAAGGACATTGGTGATAAGTTTAAAGGGGAGGAGGAGGAGGATGAGGTGGGGGGTTGAGTGGGTGTACTGACGCGATATTCAGACAAACATCTGAATATATTCAGAGTGAGTGCTTGTGTCGCCCCAGCTGAGATTTGACCTTCCTCGATACAGATGCTCCAGGAGCTGCGCGCTGATTTTGAAAGTCTGCTCCAGTCAGAGTGAATCAGGGATTTCAGTCTGCGGCTCTGTTGACAGCTCAACAGTTTGGACAAGTACAAGCTGAACGCTTGCTGCGGGACGCACTTGTGAGCTTGTTTCTTTGACTTGCTGCACTTTGCTGTATCGAAATGTCAGAGAAATATGATAGGAAAGTAATGAAAGTGACATGGACGGCGTTCACACTGTGGGGTGGTTGTAAAAAAACAAGTCGCAGTTTGTGACACAGCACATAAACGGGGAGAAAACTCAGTGTAGCTCCATGATGATGTGACTTTCAGAAGGCTAACATTTGCTGAGAGTTAGAGAATATTTGCACATCAGACAGGTTTGTAAAGTGATCAAAGTTCCTGGATTATAGCTTTGAGACAGTGTGTTACATATCAGTGGCATCATGAAGAAGCAATCCTATTCTTAATACCCACTTTTATGTTTTTGCATAATTCTAGGACTTTGTCATGGACATAAATTGTAGCAAGAGTGGGTACTCGCACACTTACCTTACCTCTTACTAAATATGTCAGACATAGTTTAGCTGTGTGTCTGTTCCAGGTAATTTGTTACTCATATGAATAAACAGTTTTGAATTGAAACTGAAATATCCTGCTGTTAGTTGTGAGAAAAAAGGTATAAACCAGGGGTGTCAAACTCATTTTAGTTCAAGGGCCACATACAGACCAGTAAAACCATTGCATAATAACGTACAAAAAAAAAGAATATATATATATATATATTATAAATGTACTATAATAAACCATCTATTTACAAACCAGATGAACAGCCTGAGATGTCTTAAGAAAACATTATTTATGTCTAAGTCTTTTACAGATTATTTTGCACAGAAGGTGCTTATTGACAACATTTTGTACAATGTTCAATATATGATTGATTTATATATGATCAAAATATGTATTCATTGTTTTGTTTTGTCAGAGGATTATATTCTGGCCAGGGTGGAAAAAACCTCTGAAGCAGCACAAAAGTTGGAACTACTTTTCCACAATTTTCCAACTTTACCAAATTTAAACAGCTGGCCGGATTGGACGCCTTGGTGGGCTGGTTCTGGCCTCCGAGCCATATGTTTGACACCACTGGTATAAACCTAATGCCTCAACAACATTTTGTTTGCCATGTACACACAGGCAGGGTTATGACCAAAAAGGAAGCAAAGGGTTTACTTCTTCCATTTACTCTGTCTTTATGTTAATGTGTTGTTCTAAGGAATGCTGCAACCTGCTACATCTGATGTGGATGGTGCAGTTTGTATTCAACAGGAGTCTCAGAGCATGACATACACATACTGTACTTTGGGTTATAATGCTGAGTACAATAAGTGTGGATGCAGGGACAGATGAGTGTGGAGCCTTGTGGACGAGCGCAGCTTGGATTGGAGTCAAGTGTGGGTGGAGGATTGGTTTAAGGACTTACTGAGGGTTAGGTACATTATATTCTGTGTACTAAATGTCTACACCATCAAGGTAAAGTGAAGCTAATAAAAATACATGAAAAATGGAGACGGCGCAGAGGGACATGGAAAAACCCCCCCTCTCAAATCCAAAAGCAGCAGCACCTGCAGCAGAGAAGTGCTGACGCCTGCACAGCTGTTGATGTGTATATGCTTCGGTGGCCAGAAAGAAACACGGTTTTCCATCTGCACGCATGTCTCAAAAGTTCATTCAAAGGGACATGTCAGACACCTCAGCCCTAATGGATTAAACTCAACATTAACAGCACAGCGAGGGTGCAAAGTCGGCAGATCTGTTCCTTTTTGTATTTTGAACTGGCAGTCATAAATGTATCAGGGTTCTGGCTTTAGAAAAAACTAAACTTCCACTGTCTGGTTTCCAGCAACAGGCTAGCTGAAGGCCAATGAAGATCAACATGTTAATTAAGCGTTACATATTTAACAGCAGCCTCGGTATGCAAGCCCAATAGAGCGTACCCTGAATCTGTCAGAGGAAATTGTTTAGAAAAGACACGAGGGCTTATTCACATAACTCAGCAACAAGGTTAGAGTGACATTATAGGCTGGGATTGTCAGACTAGAACGTTTTCATATTCATAAACATGAATAACTGGGTCAGTGTGGATGGACCCAGTTGATAGATTTTTTGTGTCATTTTATAAATTGCTTTTAGAGTATATCCCGCAAACTGAAAACTGACCCAGTAATTTAATGAATAAGAAAGAAAAGAAAGTTATATTAATAAAGAAGTCTACCATGAAGACCTCAGCTCACAACATCCCACTTTGAAAATAATCAATGCAATGCATGTTGGGGCTAAAATGAGACAGAGAATTGCTACATTTTAGCGAGTCAGGGAAACCTATAATGCATTTTGGTAATCTAAACACAGGTGGACATCCAAGGCACATCGCCATTTTCACCTGTGTCTGCGTCAGTGACAAATAAGGGTTGGCAAGATGAGCAATTCAAAAATATCTTTAGTACATTTTGTATATTTGTTGGTTTTATGTCATTTGCAATTATATTTTCAGCATTTTTGACCAAAAGTAAGGAGACTGAATGCTCCTCAAAATGTCAGATGGTGTAACCACAAAAGAATGATATATATTATCCTGATTTTAATGATTCCCCAGATTAAATGTAATATTTAGAACAACTGTATTCCATTACCTTTATTTAATATAAAACAGTTATGATGTAAGATCGTGCCAAACTAGTTGATATGGTGTTTTTAAGCAAGTTTAATTATTTGGTATAAAGTTTTTATGGTGACACCACTTAGACATTTTTGCCATAATCCTCTAATATATTCTCTCAAAATGGATTCAAAGCAGACATTGTATACTGAGTCCACAAAAAAAAAGAATGTGTGCAAGTTATTCATACGTTTATATTCTAATTGTAACATCTATAAATTTGACTAAACCACATGGACACAAAAACCCCCCATTGACCCATCTATCCTGCGTCTCCAATTGCCCAGCTGACCACCTGTGTTCAAATTTCATAACTGCCTATGTCACTTCTGCTAGAAGGTCAAAGGACCTAATCTACATTTATGAGCTATTCCAGCTGTTGAGATTGGCAGGACAAAGTCATTTGGCATTGGTGTCCTGTCCATAAAACAACCACCATGTCCTGCATTGATGACATATTTTCCTCTTACACCCTTGTCATAGTCAAATCCGGATGCATTGACGTTTACACTACAAAAGCCATCCGGTTAAATGTGCCCCAGATCGTCTCATCATGTGTCTTATTGGTTGTTTTTACATTTGTATTTAGCATTGTTCACCTGTAGTCTGGTTACTAAAGATGTATCTTAAAAACTAAGTGTAAACAGGGTCAACGTCACAACAAGTACGAGTGAACTAACCGTGACTTTGTGCTGTCCGGTGAGGTTGGGCCATTCACACAGCAGCTGGCTCTCAGACAGGGTGAGGACGCAGGGAGTTTCTCCAATCAGCACCGTGTAGTTCAGGCGATTGTTACCCGGAGCAGCTGGGATCAGGTTACGACCCTAAACACAAACACACATAGAGAATAATGTGATGAGGAGAGGCGTTCGGCTCATTTATGCAAACTTTATTTTCATACACACATTTGTAAGACATGAGCATACTGTAGGAAAGATTGTTATAAAATATTTTATTTAAATACGAAGTAGTGACATAACACCTTTTATTTCAAATGACTTTCAACTGTAAACTTTTCACTGCTTGACAATGAACTTATTACTTGTTGCTGAAATAGTTCTCCTCTAATGAGGTTATAATTTAGCTGACAGTCATACTTGTTACTGTAAATGAATGTAAATCACTGACAGTAAAATTGCTCATTTAAAAACCCTCCTAAAAGGATATTATATCATATACAGTAGATGTTGTACATTTTTCATATTTTTATTGTTAAGAAAACACATGAAAGTGCCAAAACCAGCAATGTCCATGACTCAGTACTTTCTGACTTCTTTACCCTTACCATAGTACACAGCCCCAAGCCCTTTTAGTCCTAATGTAGACATCAATCTTTTAAAAAAAAAAAAATAGGTCAAAATATATAGTTTCATTTTTCTAAAGGCTCAGTATTTCCCTATAATAAATGGGGAGGGCAGTTTTTAGGAAATGTTATTTAAACATTTATACTGAGTTTTAAGCATAACGGTGCATGTGTGAAATAAAGAATACACTAAAACTACACATAATAATACACAATTACTACACAATCAGACTCATTTTGGTATTAACAATAAATACATTTTAGAATATCACTAAATGTATCCCATAAAAAAGCATCACAGTATGAGCAAAAAGGTCTTCCTTCATCTTTATTTACCAAAGTGAGAACAGCTTTGGTTATGTTTGTATTTGTGTTTTTCTGTTGGCTTTTCTTTCTAGTTTAAAGGGGGGTGGGGCTCATTTGGGGGGAAAAAAGATACATGTTTCAGTGCACAAATGAGGATTGAGCAATATTTGAATTACAAATGTATTATTGGGTTGTTTGCTTATGTGCTCAGACCACAGTCAAATATGATCAAACCACATCTACACAGTCCTGACACAGCAGATTATCTCAGACTGATCAAACTCTAACTTTAATGAGTAGCTATTTGGTCGTGATTATAACTTATATTATTATGAGAGTGTAGAATTGCTGAAACACTGGTTTACTGTAAAATCTGTGTTTTCTAGGCCTGAAATTCCAATTTAGAATTCTGTTTTGACACAATTCTGATAAAGCAAGCCAAACACTGTAAATGAGAAATAAGAGAAAAGGATGAAGAGGAGGGAGAGGAAGATGTGGTATACCACATAGAAGCTCTAGGGAAGGACACAAACTCTCCCACCCACATAAACCAAAACTGTATTGTCTTCTGTTCACCAAACTGTGCCGGGGGTGCGTAAAATCTAACATTTTGTCGATTTCGGTTCCAGTTTTCATTTCAATATGGAGTCCAGTGGTAGTTTAAATTTGAGATGCCATGTCTGTGATGGAAAAGGGGGGTTAAAAAGTGGGGATTGAAGGACACAAAACGCAACAGGGGAGAGAGATGAATACAAAGAAAACAAGACAGATAGGAAACGTAGCAAGAAAACATCAGGAGAGCAGGCGTGAGTGCTGGATAGAGCGCACAC
Organism: Scomber scombrus; assembly: GCF_963691925.1. NCBI lineage: Eukaryota > Metazoa > Chordata > Actinopteri > Scombriformes > Scombridae > Scomber > Scomber scombrus. The sequence goes on from NC_084979.1 coordinate 6,449,739, forward strand.
GAGATTACGAGGGAGGCAGGACAGGATGAAAGGAATATACTCTAAAGTGAGAAAAAGAGAGAGAGAGAGAGAGAGAGAGAGAGAGACAGAGAGAGAGATAGCTGCCGCGTCTCCTGCTGGTTTAGCAGTGGGACGCATAGACAGACTCCGTTTTCCAATCCCGTCGTCTCTGCAGGCCGCCACCCAGACCCACTCCCTGTAAACATGCATCCCATTCCATCTCACACACACACACAAACACACATACACACACATACACACACACACACGCTGAGTTCAAGCCACGCATGCACTCGAGTCTCCGCCACACACAGAGCTGTTGCCACACGTACACACAACAGTCAAGAAGCATCATGCGGGGACACGCTCTCCAAAACACACAAACACACACAGGAAAACACTCATGAAAACACCCAGACCAGATAAATGTTTTCATTTTTCTTCTGCAAACACACCTCGGTTAAGAAACAAAAAAAAAACCCACACACAAACACGGCCGACACTTGAAGATGAGAAATTAATTGCGTGGCGAGCTCAAGCGCGTGCATCTCTGAGAAAACACCCCCCCCCCCCCCCCCCCCCCCCTTTCTTCACCCTCCCCACCGCCAAACTGCATTTTTGTCCATCTCATCAGCCGCTTCCAATGGGTAGGCAGGTTCCACCGGCAAGCCAAGCAGGAGATTTGGCAATTACTGAGAAGCTCTTTGCTAATAAATTATCATTTAAGAAATAAATTACGACGGTTACGCCGCTTTCAATCTCTTCACGGAAATAAACAGCGTCTCACCCTCGCTGTGATAACGCGGGAGATAGTCAGGGTGAATTCTGGCAAATGATAAAAAAGGGACTGAACAATGGATGCAGTTTAAATGTGATGTAAAATATGAATCTAATCTAGAAAATATTGATATATTTTATTTCTCTTATATTGTGAATGTATGCACATGAAAAATGATGTTAAATGTGTGTAGGTATTTTAAACCACACTCTCTCTAACCCCTCCAGTCACTTGATCCTCTTGGTTATTTCAGTTAATTTCATATTAGTAATAGCACCTAAATATTCCCTCGGAAACAGCCGCTTTAATTCCTCTCCGATCGCTCCTTGACTAAATATTTTAGTTGAGCTCTGCAAGATAACACAATGACACACGCGCACAACTCATAAATTGCCAATTAATTTCATATACTTACGTCCAATCACTGTTAATGAAAATGAAAACCAATATAAATCCAGAGCTCTTGGACCGTGGGCCCGCGCGCTTCCATCGCTGGCCCTTCCAGCACTAGAAATTAATTACACAACTTGAAAGGAGTGTTATTTAAGAGGGCTCGAGGCTGCCGAGAAGGACGGCAGTCAAAGAAAGTTACCGTTAGTTACTTAAGGACACAAATTGGCCTCGGAAAGGTGTGGACGTTTGCTTTTCAGCTTTCAATTATGAATTTGTGAGGTTTTTTTCCCCTCCCTTCTGAGAGACCTTGTAAACACATTTGAGAGCTTTTTTTTCCTTTAATGTTTGAAAAAAATGCTGTTGAGCGTGTGCTTACGTGTTTGTAGGCTTTTGTCATTATTAATACAAGAGAGGTTCAATATGTTTGTCTCCTGCAGTCGACCTGAAAGAAAAAAACCTTGGGAGAAAAACATCTATCTACCACTACCTGAGACCTGAGTTCAAACTAAATATTATTATAATAAAGTGAGAGCAAGTGTACACGCACATATTCTCAGTGATATGATTGAATGTTATTTTTGTATTTTTTTGTATCACAGCATCAATATTTTTGTTAAGATACCCTGACAACCTTTAATATCCATCATAGTGTAAGCTAAAACAACATTGTTCAGTGTTGTGCTTTTAACCACTCTTCTGTTATTTATATAAAAAAAAAGACTCCTTCTTCAAACAGCAACTGTCCAATCACAGCTTAGCATCCATGGCAGGTATGTTAAGCTCTGGATTTGGAGCGGTGTGCATGAGGCTGTAGTAAGATGATACTCAACATTTAAAGGCTTTGAAAGGTTTTATCTCTTTCTTCTCTTATCTCTCTTTGCAAAGCCAAAAGCACAGTGGCATAATTTAAGGTTTGGATTACACTGTGTATTTATGTGCTCTAATGTAAGATGCAAATGTGAGCATTCCTGGCTAAAAAGCTTACTATCAACAGCAACCCATTATTTCTTCTAAGGAGCACCTAATCTGAATACATCATTAGTTTATTGGGTTACAGGTTGCATGAAAAACTGCCCTGTTCAAAACTAGGACATCTACTGAGAGATAGTCCTGGATACTATCATAATTTAGGGTAACGTTAGAGCTCTGTATTGGATTTAGGGGGGGGTGAACACTCCAGCAGTAACAGCCAGCGTTGCCCAAGACAGAGCAATGTCTGCCAACACATTATTTAGGTGTCATCTAAAAAATTGTTTCTTGAATAATGTGAAAACTTTACTAGCCAGAAATGATGAGTAAGTATGTAAGATAAAAAGTCGAACCAGATTAAAGTAGAATTAAATATGATTTCACAATATCATGTAAGAGGCTATCTAGGTGCTTTTAAGACCATTTTACAGAGTTCTCATTTTGAAATGAGTCAGCTAGAAACATTAAAAAGTAAGTGAGGGTGGCAATTTGAACCAACTCACTGGCTAAAAGGATGGCTTCACAATATTTCAAGTCTGTCTTTAAACAACAGTCATGAGCCAAAAAGAACACTGAAATTGATTTTTCTTGCAAAATCATTCCTCCTGTCTTACTGACCATTAGAAGATCCATTCATAATGCAATTACAATGTAAGTGAATGAGGGCCAAATCCACAGTCCTCCTTCTGTGCAAGAAAATATATTTAAAAGTTTATTTTTAAGCTTTTATGAGCTTCAGTCCTCCTAATGAGTCAAATCAAGTAGATATATTTCAACGTTAGTTTTTTTAGTGTCAGTCCTTTTTTTTTTTTTCAACTATACTTCCACCACAGCTCAACAGGGAAACATAATGAGGGAATTTGATGTTAAAAAGACTGTAAATGTGACAGCTATCCACCTGATATGACTAACTCACACTCCTGAAACATCATATAAGCTCCACATCATCTTTTAAATGCAAACTTGAAAAATTGTGAACCTATGCTTTAATTAGCTACCCAAAAAAAAGCAGAAAAAAAGCAAATCAGCCGGCGACAGAAGCTATTTCAGGCGGAAAAATCAATGGTCGATGGTTAGAAATGAGAAAGTCTGCATTTGTCTGTCTCTGTTTGAAATGGAGGACTCATTGTTACAAAAACTAATAAGAATTTTATGTGGTAAATCTGCCTCGTTACAGGGGGGCTGCTCATGTGCCACGTGAGAGCCGAAAGATTGATTGGCATAGCAACAGTTTCTTTTCTTCCCAATTGATGTACTTTTATTATCTGAAAATGAGTGAAGGACACAAGTGACTGTTTATCCAGATAATTTTTTAACACCAAATAAATATGACGGTTTCAATTCTGTGCAAGTATCAACAGCCCTTATCCTCGTTACACAGGCTGTCTAAAGTCAGTAGATAGTAGTAGAATGAGATACAACTACATTACTAACCTTGAGTATCAGTGGCGATGTGGGTTTGAGCTCCAGTATTCCAGAAGAACTCAGAGGTTCAAACACGGGGTCGGGGTAGTAGCTGAAAGTCTCGTTGACCACCACCAAAGCGTTCACGTTGTCCATGTAAAACCCGATCTCATCTGGTCCGGTGCCGGAATCGGAAAAACCGAGCTCCGAATCGGCCACTGACGGAGCCAGGCACACCATGACGGAGTTGTTATACACCGTACAGTTCTGAAAACAAGAGAGAGGGTTAGGGTGAGGGTTAAAAATAATATCTATCAAATATAAATGTAAGGTACGCTACCATTGATAAGTCGTAAAAAAGAAAATACTAAGTCTTTTTTTAATTAAACTGTTTACACTTAATGTAGAGACAAATCTAAACGTGATTTTGTATTATAATCTATATTTATTTTTTTTGACAAGAAGATATCATGTATAAAACACTGCGTCCTTTAGAATAACTGAACAAAAACCTGCAGGCAAGCTTTCTTTTCTAAATAGGGATCTGTTGGGTATAATGATGCAGCCTTTATACCCAGTCAATGCCCTGTGAAACTGTGATGCTGTTATACCTATTGGAAATGTAAATTGGTTGCAAATTTATGATCAGCTGTTAATAATGGGCAATGTGCTGTGAGCCTTTGCTTGTACCTGAGAATATTTAACATCATTGCTTCGGAGAATACATGAATACATGATGTCATGGCCATCTTTACATTCATTTAAAAGACTGCTTGGAGGACCATACCAGTGTTTTTATATATATTAGACCATTTACTATGAATGTATTTTGCATGAATTTTTGCATCCGCAAAAGAGATATATAACTAAATGTATCATTGGTTTTAAGTACAACTATGTACTGTATGTATATAAACTAGAAGCACTTCATGTTTAATTTGTCTTGCTAACACAGTGCAATTCAGTCATTGAGTCTTGGAAGTTGCAGTACCCCTATGGTTCATGAACATATCACAGAGTTTTGTCTCAAGGGTGAGGACTAATGTATTTAACAATGTAAAGCACTTGGAAAAAGGCTGCAAGTAATGTATTTAATTTGGAGTAAAACAGCAGGATGGTCCTTTAAGTGCTGTGTAGCCCTTTGATTAAGGTCTGCGTGGGATGCATCGTGTAGGCTGTTTGTCTCAATAAACGCTGGCTTTATCTGTAAGTTGAAGTGCCTTAGTATTGTTTGAAATTCAGTTCTTAACCTTGACAACTAAAAGAGCTTCAATTCACAGTGACAATCACCAAAGTGCTTTGTGGAACATTATCTGTGGAATTGATGGAACCTTTCAATGTCAGGTTTTGTATTTGATTTTATTTATTTATTCATTTATTTAGCTTTCTTCTTTATTGCCATAAAAAACCTTCTCTGTCTCTTTCTTTTTCACTCTCTCTCTTTCTCACGCACACAAACAGTCTCTCTCATGTTGTCTCTTTCTTTTCGTGACACAAACACTCATGCGGCGCGGTGACATTTGAAAAGCTACGTGGCCTCAGGTAGAGTTAGATGTCTTGAAGCTGCAGCTGCAGAAAGAAGAGACGTGAGCGGAGCGACACACAGAGACAGACTGTCTGCCACCTTCAGCAGAGGTAGCTGCCTGTGAGTGAGTGTGTGTGTTCAGCAGTATGTATTTGTCAGTTCATGCATGTGTAAATCTGAATAATGTATACTGCATATCACCTATGCTATGGTGTGTTTGTGGGTTTATGCTTGTGTATATTAGCTTGTGTACGACATTGTTTAAGTCTGTACTGTCTGCTTGTGAATGTGTCTGTGAATCTGTACCCATGTGTTTCTGAGTGTGTGTGTGTGTGTGTGTGTCACATCAATACTCACATGAAAGGATTCTGCCTGTCCATACTTGGCCCTGATCTTTGGTTCTCTGATGGTTGCGAGGTTGGTCCCGCTCACTGTCAGCAGAGTCCCCCCACTGTAAGGAGACAGAAGACCACAGAGAAGATGAAGAACGATAAATAATAAATACACAGTAGGAAGGCGACATCGCCTCCAGGGCAAACACACCTCTGCCTGATTCAGTGGCATGTCTGATTGGGAGAAACCGACCTGTAAAAATGTACTTGTAAAATTGACATTACTGCAGCGTGCATTTGTATACACTGTTTAGATCAGCGCTATAGTTCAGCACTCCATCTGTGCAGTTATTATTAACAAGTTTAGAAACTTGATCACGTTGCAGGGAAAGAAAGAAAAAAGACTCCAAGTGTATAGTGGATTGCCCTGAGCTTAGGGATGAATCCTAACATGGGGTAGCCTAGGTGTGAATGAAAGTGAAAGAAAAAAAGGACAAGGAGAAAGTAAGACGCAGAGTGAGAAATTGAGTGAAGGTGAAAGATCTACAGAGGCAATGTACACACTTTAATCACAACTCTATCCACAGTAAACATGTGCTCTCCTTGAGTCGGTGAAGGTCGCTGGAAAGAATCCAGTAAATATCGATGGCGGGCTTGTCTGAAGCCCTCCATGTCATTTTGTTGGGTGAGTAGTGTTGCTGTGAAAGCTCCAACTGTAAATGCTTGAACATTTGAAACGAGGGCTCATTGCTAATTTCATCAATTGGGATTAGCGAGAGTTTGTAATGAAAGTCTTAGGGAAATCTTAGGTATCCTTTAGTGGTATCCCACATTGGTCTGACCCAAAATGGTTTATGGTTGCTCCTTTTGATGATACCAGACAAGCCAAGATTACTATTGTTGTGAAAGAATGATGAAGTTCGGAGAAAAAAATAAAATCTTTATTACAGAGGACTCGTGCCACTTGTAAAGGCAATGGAGTTAGTCTGTATTTTCACTACTATGCTTAAATTGAATTTATGAGGTTTTCATGAAACATGTCCTCGTTTTAAAGTGGCAGTTCCAACCTTTGAGTACTCTACTAGGTTTCCTCTTAACGATCAATGTCTTTTACTTCTCGCCTTGGCAATCGGTGCCTCTGGGAACGATTGTGTGTTTTTCTGCAGTTTTCTTACTACCTAGAGAATACTCTCTCACTGCTGTCTACTGCTGAGATAAAACCTTGTATCTTAAAATGGTCTAAACAATGTGAAGCTCCCTTACTGGGACACATGGGACACTAAAGCATTTTTGAAAACATGCACTGGGCATCCAATGAGTATTTTTGGGCCTTGGTTAAGTTTATAGTTTAAATAGCCAACACCCACGGTTATTTTCTCATCTCTCTACAGACATCTTGTTGGCTGGATGTTGGATGTAATGCTCCCAATTCTCTGTTCAGAGATCCCTGCATATAACTGCTACCTTCACTATCTACACCTTAAAAACAAGTGTTTTTTAAGATGTACCTCCTCTGTTGCTTGGGTATTTTCAGTGGTATCCCTGCAGAGTGATTCTGCTGGGGTAGGAAATGGCTGATAGTCACTTTCTGACCTTTCTTAAACTGGCAAAGACTATATGTAAACAGACTCTCCACCTTTGTTGTTCTTGAATGTTGTGGAGCTTTATTCCACAATATCAGACATCTTGGTGCACCTTTACTGATCATCTTTGCAGACCTGTACACTGTGGAGTCCCCTGGATACCTACGGGGGCTGGCCCAAAAATGGAAAGGATTTCCCTATTTTCATCTCTTCAACCCTATTCTTCATTCACTATTTGTCCAGGACTCCTGATGACTTGAATTGCTTTGACTAATCCTGTGAGTTATGGATCTGCTACCTCGTCATCTTATCTTGTGCAGCTGCAAGTGGATGAGTGGTGCCTCCACCAAAGACTCACTGCTTCCAAATTTCTGGATTATGTTGTGATGGTTGGTGCTGACAATCTACTCGGTTTTACAACTTAAGATAGGGCAACATATACTGAGTTCCACCTCCCTGACAAGACCATTAAGACTTCCCTGTGGTAGTCCAGGCATTTGTTATTCAGTTTAATGCACTGTGGTTTGTTTAGGCGGATCTAACCACAGCAATCATACTTGCGCGTGGGTCAAAATAACCATGACTCAACTTGGTTCAGGCACAGACACATTTTGGAGTGGTTTGTTGGTGGTCCTACCTTGCTCTGACTAAACTAAAAGGCACACTCCAACAAGTATAACAACTCATCCCTCAATCTAGAGAGTAAAGTAACTAAAGGTTTAAAAGTCCTTACACTCTTGACTTACAGCATGTGTGCATGCCACTGTAGAGGTCATCCAGGCAGACACAACGACTGAAAAGTTATGTTACAGCATTATACCTCTCACTGACGCATTGAGCAATACTTCATCCTCAACTCTGCTAGCAGATCAGAAGGGTACGGAGTGAACAATACAGAAAGATAAGATGGTTTGTTAACAAGGTATTCCTTTTGCTGGGTTACACTGTATTACCACGGAGTTCTGTAATATGCAGGTGTCTTTTCATTCTAGACATTAATCTGACACTCATCCAGAACGACTTAGTGTACAAGTACCAACAGCAGAATAAGTGATATGGTGATATGAAGCGGAGACGACAGAGCCTCTTAATATCTTGGATGTAGAGTATGGCTGGCTCGCGCAAGACATTCATCTCTCACTGTAATCCAGGACGACTTACAATAACAGCAAACAGTAATGATAGGGAGGGACAGGGATTGAATGATAAAGGTAGATGTACCATCTATTGCATTGTTGGTGGACAAAAGGATTCAAGTCTGCCTATCTCAGCGAGAGAGCTTTTTTTGTTGGCAGATTGCCATTCACTGGCTATGGAGAATGGCTCCTATTCATTCCAAGTCTCCCTGGATAACAGCTTCAACTCAATGTGTAACATGTCATTGATGTTATGGGCGGCATTAAGTCCTTGACTATTATTTAACACCTGGCATAGGTGTACAGTAGCTGCATTTCCCAATAGTTTGCTCACTGCTTTTTACACACTATTCACGTTCACTTTCTGTGATACTGTATTCTTGTCATTTACAGCTCTGTAATCTTCAAGAGCCAAATTCAGACACTTCAATACACTATGGCTGAGTGCCATGAAACCATGCCATGATGTGGTAAAATTAATTTTGTACAAATCAAGAGTGCTCTGTTGAGCAGAGTCTAATTAATGTTAAGAATGGTAAATTGTAATATTGTGCAACTTCAATCTCAACTCTTCCCATTATTTTCTTTTAATCTAACACATTCTACTTTGAATGCAAATTAGTTTTCTGATGTGTCACAGCAAGGGACTGTACTCCTGGGTTCTTTGTCTTTTGTGTGGACAAGTTTTACACAATAGTGTCATTTATTTGGCTAAATTAAATATTAATAATATGTTATGTTTAGCTCAAGTTTTATGATTGTAAGATAAAGGATAAGCATAATACGCTTCAATACCTGTATATTACTTGCTGTAAACTGTGTTTGCTAAAACATGAAACACTAACAAAACTAAAAAGCCTTTTAGCATAATGATACTGTGTTATTCTCTTTATGAGAGATAAAGGAAACTGATTAACAACAAAACGATTGGGCTGGGGCTACATTCAAATGAACTGATTTTTAATTAGATGTTTATATCATTGTCATAAATGCATCGTGAGACTAGGCAGACTCTGCACTTCTTATAATACTGCCGGTCCTCTGCCTCCTTTCTGCTCTTCCCCTCTCCTCCTCAGGTTGATGTACATGTATATTAGCGCTGAGTTCCTCTGTCCCTGTTGCTCCTCTCTTTGTCTAAGTGAGTCTCTTTAGCTCAGGTGCATGCTTCAGGGAACACACAACAAGACAATCAGGATAAACTCTCTGGGATAGCTGGGGAAAACCAACCACTGTCGTTAGTCTTTCTCTCTGCCTGCTTTTCCTCTCTATATGCCGTCTCTGCCCTCTTTCTGTTTTCTCTTTTCTCACCCTGTCTTTAGTCTAATGCTCTACTCACTGACTGTCAAACATTTTTCATAGACTTTTGTACAACAGGGGATTCTTCAAAGCTTCCCTGTAAGCTTTGTGCAACACTGTTGCCTCATTTGAAAACTTCAGTTTTCATTATATCAGAAGAGAGACAATTTGCTCGACAATTTATAATTCATACGAAAACAAATACTGACGAACATTAAAGTAATACAGACTCAAACACAGTCTAGCCAGTATTTAAAATGGAAATTTTAGGACGAAATCCACTAATTTCAATGGAATCATGACAGTCAGTGGATTTGCTTGTCGGGGAGTCATGTGCGTAAATCTGTTACTTCAAGTTTAGTGACCTTTGACAAGCAAATTTACACCAATAGCAAGCTGCCTTGACAATGCTGATGCAGAGCTGTATAGTCCAAACTAAAGGAACCTATTGCAGCTAGAACAGAGAAAAATAGAAAAAAGGCTTGGAGCACTAGAGACTAAAACTAGTATGTTCCAAACTTGCTACTGTGCTAGCTGTTAGCATTCCTATTAGTTCAACAACTATCCCTGCGAATAATCCCAACGTAACCAGGCCTCTAACTTAGATGTGCCACTTTGATGTGAACTGCTTGTTGCCTGAGCACTATTATTTAGACCTGGCAAATAACCAGTACAACCAGTTTTCTAATGGTTACTATTAAGAGTCTTCCCTGGAGTAGTAGGGGGTGTAAGCTCTATACCTACCTGTTTCATTTACCAAGCCAGTCTGGGAGGAGATTTTAATATTTTGGTCAAAAATTGCTTCTCTAATCTATACTGCTGCACCAATGTCTTTCCTCAGTGTCCCAGATGAGCACTCCTCATTGATTTATTTTCAAGTGCTCTGTCTTCCCCCTAAATGGAGTATCATCAGCCAAGCACAATGATAATGCACTCTCTCTCTCTCTCTCCCCCCCCCCCCCCATTCTTTTTCTCTCGCTGTCTTTCATCCACTCTCGCTATCATCAGCCAAGCACGATGACAGTGCTCTGCGGGCACACATGGACTCACACATGGGCAGACAATGAGGCAGATATGAACAAATATAATATTGCATCTCGCTGGCTTGTAATACTTTTGACCTGAGCCAACATGTGACACCATGACACACGTGCACTGGCTGAAACACATCAGCTAAATGAAAGCCTCTTCTAGGTGAGTTCCAGGCAACACACGTTATTTTGTCTATCGCAGTTTGGTCGATGTTTTTGTGTGTGTGTGTGTGTGTGGGTGTTGTTTTGTGGTTTTTCTCAGCCAGATGGAGGAGGGATCTGTGACCAAACATCAGGGACTCTGGGAATCAGTGGGGTGTGTGTGCGCGCACATGTGTTTGCGTGCGTACATGTGTGTTTCTTTATGTGGGATCATCACCCCTGAGTGAGCTTCCTGAAGTAGAACCCCAGTTTCGGGGCCACATGCACACACAAAACACCCTCACAGTGGGTGTGCGGGGCCAGTGATTGGGCCTCAGCTGCTTCTCGGTCAGTCCCACTGGGCAAAAGGGAACAGGGCAGAATTCATCAACACTCTTCTCTAACAAGCTCTGCATCTATCTGCTACCATCTACTGATGAGTCACCACAGGGAAGAGAGCAACACAGAGAAGGGAAAGAAAGGAGGAAGAGGGAAGGAGGTGAAATAAGGGGAAACAGGGCAGGGTATCTGCTTGTTCTAAAATCTTGAAATAAATTAAATAGATAGGAAATGAAAAAACATAGAACAAGATAAAGTAAATACGTGAGAGAAGTACACAGCAGGTGCTTTGACATTAACTTGTAGAATCAGATATAAGGCTACTCAGATGTGATAAATATTCCAGGTGGATTAAGTTCTGCTCTCCTGTAACTAAGCTCTACAATCTGGACAGTATTCAGAGGAGAGAATTAGAGCAGGACCAACAGGTGTCAATAATCAGTGGGTTTTATGAATACAGGACTATAATGAATACCAAGAAAATGCTAGAAAAATTAAACAAACTCCAAAACAAACCAGTGATTAGTTCAAGTCATATTGAATTCACCCAACGTCACAAAGAGAAATAAAGCCCACTCCAAATGGTGCTTCAGAAAAGCCAGTGAGTTGAGGGTTAGGTTCTTTACTACTAACCCAAGTACCCATCATAAAGACCAATACGTGCGTGCATCCGCCCTCCCTGCCACTAAATCTACTTTAATGTGAAAGTCTTTGCTTGTGTGTATCTTCCCTGGTGATGCTCCTGTCATGTTCAATGCTGAGTAGTGGAGGATCTTTATTTATTTAGCTGGGGATATACTGTACCGCGTGTCAAGCTGTAGAAAGCAGGGGATCACACATGTAAAAAAAAAAAGCTGGGAGTTGCATGAGTTCTTCACATGCCATCAGCTGGTCGGTATTAGCTGACTCGCCAATCAACCAATCAGCTTTAAAGAATTAATGGGCTATATAATCTGATGAGCTCCCACTCTGCTGCTGCTAATGTCTTCCACTAAAAATGTCTTGCCTGATTCAGATGAAAAATCTCCTCAGGAACTGTCACATTTTCAGCCATTAGTGGATTTGAATATCCAGCTTGTAGCCCTAAAATTCCAGTATGATGCAAACACAATTTTTGGTTTGGTGCATTTTATTGAGCCCCCTGCAGGAACTCATTCGTGTTGTGTGGATTCACCTTAAGAGCTTTTACTACTAAACATGAGTATATAGCCATTATTGCTGCAACTCGCCATATATTCTCAATCTAATTCCTTTACTTGGTATGATACACAAAACACAAACTACTGAGTCATGATTCATATGCATAAAAACTTGTAAGCAACACTGGTAAGTAAATAATGGCACAACATAATAGCTTACCTGGCAATGCTCCAGTCAGGTTCAATCCTCAGGACGGTGGGGTCTTCAGTGTAATTAAACTTGACCTCTGGGTTTCTGAGCTCCGCGTCATCGATGTCCACTAAGACTGATGCACTGCCTGGTGCCAATCCAGCTGGCGTAACACACACTATCTCACGGGCATTTCTCCTGGAGGCACAGATAAAATGACAAAGTTGGAGGGAAGGTGATAACCATAATGAACAAGCATTTGATAGACAAGCAAACTTATGGTCGAAATCAATATCAATCCAAATGAGTGCTCAATTCCCCAAAAAGCCCTATGATGGCAAAAATTATCATAAGAAACACATCTGAACTGATATTAGAAAGATGCTGAGGTTCTGTTTTTCTCACAGTGTGTGTGATCTAGGACACAGATTTATAAAAGACTGCAGAGACAAGAAGTTAAAAAAACAACAACTGAAGCTGTCAAGAAAGTTCTGATCCCTCTAAAAACAGAATTACAATAATAAAGAGGCAATCAAGACTGTTTTTGCCTATTTGCATTATAACCGACTGCAGTGGGCCCCCTAACCACCGGGGGGCCCCTGTGGGGTGGTGTTTTTTTAGTTGTAATTAATGTAGATTTTTTTGACAGTCGCTATTTCTCATTTGCTTAATTTAGCTTGTTTAATACTTGCTAATTGTCTCCTGATGTCTAAAAATGGATGATATGATCTCAAATAACAGCGTATGTATAAATCTGTGAGGACTGAATTAATAGATACAAGCACACTGTAGGCTGGTGGATTAAGATATAGAGTGTAAGCCTATTGCATAATGAAGTCGGATAATGTAGAATTTAGAACTACCCCTTGCCCTGAAATGGTTTTATTTTGTTAAATGTGGCTGCGTGTATGTTTTTTAGGTGCCATTCAGAAATATTTTAGTGTCACTGCACATCTACACTACGGGGACGACTGGACAAAATCAACCATCAGGTAGGTTACAACCACCTTGCTGCTGCTGTTTAAACATGGTTAGTTTGCTTGCTCATGATGATAAGATAGGTTAGGTTAATAGGTTAGTATACACTCAATTTGTGTTATTCTCTTTAATACTTAATACAACAATCTAATAATAGTTATTTGTTGTTTTCATATTGTGCTTTATTTGTTAATTAAAAGCTTTATGCATAATAAAAGATGCTTAGTCAATTATTTTGATTCAGGGATGTTAAAATGATAGTGGTTTGGGTTTTGGGGTGCCCCATTGTAAGATGCCACTTAGGGCCCCCAAAATATTCAGAACCAGCCCTGGAGGCAATGATTACTTTCTTGTGCCAGGACATTCCTTTAATACTGAGGTCCAAGCTGAAGAGTTGACATATTTAATGACTCGCTCACTGGACTTGTAATTACCAGCGTCCAGCCTAAGAAGCCAATTAATCTCATTCTCTTCAAATCATACTGTAAACCTGCCAATTCAATTAGATAATTCCACTCGTGACATGTGCGCCTCGTCAAAGCAAACCAGTCGAGACCTTACGGGTTGATCCAGCTGGATCACAGGAATCACAGTTGGCTAATTGCAGCTGTGGCTTTTAATCACAGCGGGGCGAGCGAGATGTAGGGGAATTGTGTGCGTGCATTGTGCTGTCTGTATGTAAAGCTATGTTTGATCGTCATGTACGCAGCTTTTTTTTGTAATCACATTTATAAAAACATTAAAAGATAAGCTGAAATCAGGTGAAACATCATATTTGTAAAATGGAATTATTTCAGTTGTAGCAAGGAAAAAAATACGCAATTAAAGATGAATTGATACTGTAGGATGATATTATTGCTGTAGGTTTATGTTTGTGATGTGAAATTATATTAAAAAGACTGTATATTAAGGTTGGTGTAACCCCTTCCCTGAAGTGTGCTTCCTGTCAAATGAAAATAAAAGAGGTAGAGGTGTACAGAGAGAGAGAGAGAGAGAGAGAGAGAGAGAGAGAGAGAGAGAGAGAGAGAGAGAGAGAGAGAGAGAGAGAGAGAGAGAGAGAGAGAGAGAGAGAAAACAGTTCATGTTTAATGAAGTCTATACCTGTTTTGATTGGTGCACTGACAAGGATCAGCAGCACCAAACACACATACACACTGGGGGGTAGGGATGGAGAGAATATGCGTGTGTGTGTGTGTACGTGTGTATGTGTGTGTTTGTGTGTCCATGCTTTCTTGTCCCATAGGCAAAAAAAACATTTTCTATCGCAGTCTTGAGTGCGGTCCCCAGTAGCTACATTATCTAATATGTATTTAGCACAGTTGAGTGGTGGCTGCTTTTCTGGGCCATGACTTCACAAGAGTGATGTATGTGTTTGTGTGTGTGTGAGTGTGTGTGCACTGTAATGTACTGCTGCACATTTCTATTGTGCTTCCATACAGCATGCCAGTCGCACAGAGAGAGGAAGAGAGTGTGTGAAAGCGAGAGAGAATCCACAATTTCCACTCTCCCGTGTCCCTCGCCTGGTAACCATAGCAACCCCATTCACAAAGAACCACATGCCCCTGCAACCTTCACGAGATGCCACGAACACAGTCGCACGGTTAAGGGCGTGACAGATAAAGAGAGAGTTTGAGGTGAGCGGAGCGGTTGTGATGAAGTGGAATCTGCTGGATTACTGTGAGGAGGCTGCAGCACAGAAATGACTGCTGTGACATCAAAGCTAGCACACAGTTGCTTCAATAGAGATTAGCTATGAGAGGCTAATCCACGCATTTGACATGCAGGCAACTGTGGTGATAGTTGGGGGATTTTTCTTTTTCTTTTTTGGGCATGAGATTAAGGAAAGCCTGTGTGTGTGTGTGTGTGTGTGTGTGTGTGTGTGTGTGTGTGTGTGTGTGTGTGTGTGCAGACAAAGAGATGCTGTGTGTCTGCATGCAACAACCTGAACCTGAAACACTGATTACATACTTACACGCATGTCATTTATTCAATATGATGAAGATATATTTTAATACACTTTACTTTATTTTCTACTTTACCTTAAATCTGTTCTTTTTATGATTTTATGTCTTTTAAAAGGTGTTAAATATGTCTTTTGTTTTCATATGCTCATGTGTTTTTAAATGTGATTGTGCATTATGTAAATGACAATAAAACTGATTCCAATTCGCTAATTTCCTGCATCATCAGGTAGTACCTTCAGTCTTATTCATGAATTTACTATCTCAAGTACTCTTCACTTGTCTTTTTCTTATCTGAATCCTATTCTCAACTGCTGTGATGCTTCAGTTTCCCCACAGGAATTAAATCAAATCTAATTCAGAGTTCTTACTTTTTAAAGTAGCAGGGCTGCGGCCCTATGCTGACAGACACATAGCTGCCCGCGTTCAGGTAGCTTCCCTCGATGGTGACCCGGGTGCCGCCAGAAATGGGCCCCTGAGATGGCTGGATACGAGTGAAGTAGGGAGTCTGGACAAGAGAGAGGAAATAAGGTCAATGATGATGTTTCTTAGTCACTACTACACTACAGAAGCATACGACAAGCATAATATTATAAAAAATAGTCTATAAGAAATATATATATATATTACCCCTAATTGATTATGATTCACTCAATTATGCCATCTTGACAAACAGCAGTGATGAGATGTCTTGTACACCAATTAAAAAACAAAAAAATCAATCATACAGAAAACAATAGAACTAAAAGGATAAATGAGATGACATAAAATCGAAAGTATAACCTAATCAATGGGCTATTTTAATAGGTGATATTGACAAATTGATTTAGGCAATACAAGCGTTGTTTTAAAAAGCTTGAGAGCAAAGAGCTGACTAAAAGCTGCAACTGAAAAAAATAATAAAAAATAGAAAAGTACAGAACACACAGCAGTTCTTCATCAGGGGGTCACCTGTAACTATGCACTGACTCAAACCATTTGCCTTTTTTGTTCCTAGGATATAATACATTTAATAACAGTGATCATAAAAAGTGGAATGAATAGCAACCTCCAATCTGAAACTTTAAAAGAACATTTTTCTTCATAATGCTTGAAAACAGCTCTTTAGATTTCTACACTGAGCAAGTTTCTTCATAGCTTTGTTCTGCTCTGTTAATGGACACCTTTCTTTTTTGACTGATTATAGTCCTTATAGATCAGCTGCTCTACTATTCAAATCTGATTGTGCGGTGCTTACCACAAAGGTGAAAGGCCTGGGCGACAGGGCTCTGTAGTCGTTGACGCAGTCTCTCACACACACCTCCACCTGAGCCTCCTGCACTCTGTAGCCAGTCGCGTCGTTCAGCAGGCAAACTATTCTGTTGATGGAGAGAAGGAGAGAAGAAGAGAGAGAGACAGAGATCAGGATGAATCTGTGAAGCTGTACAGAGCAGTGAAACAGCACAAACTCTTGGAACCAGTTATCTCTATGATAAAGCTGCAGTCACATAACATTAAACATACTCATATTTTATATCATTTTCTTTAACACTTAGACTTTAATCATCATTTCTCATTTCTACTAATCTCCATGACGACTTGTTAAAAGCCTGCTTTAAATTGATACCTCTTTATGCAACCTAATATCAGATCACTGATTTGCTTCAACGATATTAAATCCCAATACATTAACTACAAACAAGACATTCAATACATGCAGTAGCATTAATGTTCCTGATAAAGTAAGCTATGAGAGTCTATGTGCTCCATACTGTTTATATTAGACTCAGCAAGAAGGAATGAAAAGTCAGTCACATGACAAAAAGGCTTTATATGCATTGTACACTGCACCAAAATACCTGACGTGATAAATTTAGGGTGAGAGCGAGTAAAGGAGGGATAAAATAAGGTATAAAAATGCAAAAAAAAACGAGTGTGACATGCTGGAGGAACGTCAGGAGTAATGTGTAGAATAACTGATGTGCGTGTAATATTTGAATAGAGATGCCCTCTATCTCAACATGCATCATTTCCCAACTAAGTGCACTACAGAGAGATTGTTTGATCTGCGTGAACTCAATTCCTCAGCCGTGTAGGACCCCGCAGAGGAGTAAATGTCAGGATGGAGGGATGAGACAAATAAAGGAAAAAAGAGCATACGCGGGGAGTAATGGAGGGAAACAGCAGATGGAATTTCATTGCAATCTTTTACCAAAACAAAAAAACAACCAACAAAAACAGGTGTTACTATTTTTTCAGCTGTTGAAAGAGGCTGCATGTGTTCAGGTTGATGTTTTTTATGTAGTTTGATTAGTCAGGATGAGTGTGTGTGTGTGTGTCCTCAGTTTATGTGGGTGTACGTGTGTGTGAGAGACATTTGCTGTCCGTGTGTGCTTGCAAATGCACTCATCTGTGTTTCTGTACTTTGTGAAGCCATTTTCACAGTCTGAGCATGTGTCACTACGCATATACTGTATGTGTGTGTGTGTGTGTGTGTGTGTGTGTGTGTGTGTGTGTGTTTGAGCACTGGAGTGTCCCCCCCTAAACTTACCTCTCTGCACTCAGGTACTCCTCCTCGATAGGCACACAGGGAACCTTGCCTAACCTGACGCCCATCTGGATGTCTTTGAACAGCAGACCCAGATTCTCCCCCAGGATGGTCACCCTGGTTCCCCCCTGGCGAGGCCCCGTCTCTGGGAACAACTGAAGCGACGGGAGGAGGAGAGGAGGGCAGAGTGGAAGAAAAATGAAGGATAAAGATGAATAATTAACATTTTTTTACACCTTTGACCAGAACTTTAACATATTTTTTGCACCTTAATGCAAAAATAGTCACATTTACAGGACGAAGGGAGAAGTGTTAAATGCTTTATACGCTGTCCTCATTCAGTCAGTTGTAAGTGTGAAAATCGTCCCAAAACATGACCTTGCAAGGACACCCCCACAAAAATACACACATTGGCAAACACACACATAAAAATAACCCCAGAATACACAAGACTCACCGACCCACACAAATACACACCCCGTACAGAATTGGCCCGTATCAGGTAATTCAAGTTTTAATGAAGAAAAATCACCCCCTCGGCTTTGAAAAACACTGAAAATGAGATAAAGAGAGGGCGAAAAAACAACTTGCGCCCGACGTACAGAACCAAACCCCAGCATCATCTCGGGGGTTTAATTGAAACTTATTACGCCGGCTCGGCTTCGTCGCAGAGGGCCGCTGCGGTGTAACGTTCAGTCGTGCCGCCGAACCGTAATGTGATTTATCTCGCCAGATTACGGTGCGTAACAGGGACAGGTGTGGTGTGACAAAACAAATATGGTGACTGATGGACGGTGGCTGTCATAAATGCGCGCAGACACACACACGCTACGCCGTGGACGAGCACACACAGGCCTAATCCCTAACAAGCATCATGAGGTAATTATGTGTAATCTGTCCACTGCCCTGTTCTCCTGCAGTGCTTCACTGAGCAGACAGAACAGTGTGGGAATGCAAACTCAAGTGCTGACAGTATGGAGGCATAGTGTTATTATTATACTACAGACAGTACCAAACAACAGACTTTGACATTAAGTGATTTTAACAATGCGGACAAGTTTGCCACATTTGACGCGAGTTCTAATTCAAAACTTTAATGAAGGCAAAGTCAGTTGAGATCCGAATTCCTGCTTCAGAAACCAGAGACTACACTGATGGATGATGAACGGTGCCACTGGAACAGTTGAAGGTTAAATGCCTCGCTGTTGAGGGAAGGAAGAGCATTTCTTATTTACTCTTTCCCCAGAAAGGTTCCCAGGTGGTCCAGGGTTGGCAAGCTCTGAGACACTTTTCTTAACTTTAGTCCACTGCAGTGCCAAACATATGGTGTATAATTTTAACCTGAAATATAATTACAAGGGAAAATTGAGAAGATTAAAACTGAAAATTGGGATGAAAAAGGAAAATGGAAAAAATCTTAAAGGTCAAAATTAAAGAGATAGGCAATAGAAAATTATAAAACATACATAGGTCAATGGTGTTTTGTTTGTGTCCATGTGGTTTAGTCAAATTTAAAAGGGTTAAAATTTTAAAATAAACGTATGAATAACTTGCACACATTCTTTTTTTGTGGACCCAGCATCAAATTTCTGCTTTTAATCCATTTTGAGAGAATATATTAGAGGCAAAATGTTTAAGTGGTGTAATCAAAAAACTTTGTACCAAATAATTCAGATTGCTTAAAATTGCTTAATTCTCAATACAACACCATATCAACTAGTTTAGCATGATCTTACATTATAAATTTTTAAAAATATGAAATAACGGTATAGAATACAATTGTTTTAAATATTACATTTAATGTGGGAATCATGGAAATCAGGAACCATTTACATTTAAGTGCACTTAAATACACTGTAGGTGGATAAAATATTTAATTATCATTATTTTGTGGTTACACCATTTGACATTTTCAGGAGCATTCAGTCTTACTTTTGGTAAATAATGGTGCAAATGTCATTTCAAATGACATAAAACCAACACAAATACTAAATGTACATTTTAACAAACCTGATGCTGCTTTAAGGACTATTTTTCAACATATTTTTGAATTACTCATCTTGCCAACCCTTATTTGTCACTGACCCACAAACAGGGACTATAAGCACACATATGCTTCTTAAAGCTTTCTCTTGCTAGAAAGCTACCAAACAACAACAGTTCAATGTGAACAGATTGCCAGACAAACAACATTTTTACAAGCTGTTGCATGTTTTGCCTTTGGCGATATTATGATATTACATATGGATAAAATACTCTGCATTAACAAAGACATGTGTGTTGAAGAGAAAGACTTTAAACTGTTTTTAAACCAAATAAACATCTCAGTAAGCTTGGAATGTATCAAAAACTGCATGTTGGGGTTTGAAAAGTGACACTTAACATGCTGGTATATGGAAAAAAAAAAAAAAAATCTTTCTGATGAAACAAGATGGTAACTGAAGTGATTGGAGTTGAGGGACCAGAGGGAGACACATAGTGAGCAGTCTGGCCGGCGATAATGCTGTCTACTATTTGGAAACTGACTCATATTGGAACCTCAGGCGCCAGTAGAGCCTCAGCACTTTGGTTCCACAAACACAATAGCCTGTAAACACTGACCAAAGTGAGCAGCCATCAAGCTCCAGGGTACGATATGGACAACAGATGTCAGGGTGTGGAAATGGGCCTTTCGGATGATTTTGGAAGAATGAGGCTATGATACCACAAAACACAATATCAGCTCACCACCAAGCCCTGGGATATAAACAATGGCAGAGACAGAGACAGACAGGCAACAGAGCACGAGAATGAGGAGTGCTGTTAGAAGGATTATCATCATCATCTGGTAGGGGGGGGGTTTGAAAAGAGACGAGTGAAGAGTGAGGAACATATACTGTCACTACATAAACACACAATAGTCACAAAGCCTTTTGCATTTGGTATCAGACCTGTTTTGATGTTAAATCATTTCACTGCTACTGTGCAATGTTACATGTACTGCCTATTGTGCTGCCTGCATGCCAAGAACATCTCAGAGAATTTAAAATGTTCTTGCAAGCATTGCATCACCCTTTAAATACAAATGATCACATTGGTCAGATTGCATTCCTGCAGGAATGTGTACTTTTAACAGATAGTGTTTGGTATCTAAATTGGGTGGAATTCACCTTTAAGTATCCGGTGGATTCATATGATGTCTAATTGCGTTTCTGTATATTCACATGTAGTTCTGTTGCCTCATCAGTGTGGAATTGACTCGGATTTTTGTGATACAAGACCACACACAACATTCATACAAAACATGTGGTTGTATGGTCATGTGCGATATTTCAGATTAAGGTTAAACTGCAATTTCAAACTGTAGTTAAGGTTAAATACGTAGAATTATAATACCACATTCACTGAAACTGCTAATCAGCTACACTCGCCTTGATGCTTACAGCGGCTCTATGATTATCTTATTACTCCTCTCATATTTGTCTGGACACCCATGTAGGTTTTGATAGTTGGAGGCATATTTTGCGCCATCTGCCACATCATCAACTCAGCAGAAGGATCATGATGGTTCTGGATCTTTTCAGGCGGGAACCAGGAAATCTGAGCAACCCTCAAAACTGTTGAGAAGGGGGGAAGCGGGGCGAAGAAAATGGAAGTTGGGTGCAACCTGGCTAACCGACTTTAACTGTGGTTATAGACCGAGCATAGATGCCTTACATCCTTCATGGAACAAGTCGACTTAAGTAAGCAATAACATTGCCTATGATCAACCACACTATGATCTCTAGCTATGTATGTGAAACATGACCGTTGTGGTACAGAAGATAGAGCCAGACCGGTATAATGCCCCCCCCCCCGGAAGTGTAATGGTTCTTTACCATTATATTATTCCTCTGACATCTGAGAGTGGATTTCCATTGGAACCACAGAAACTCTTGGAGGTAGTAAAGTATGGTACTGCATAACAAGATAACCACTGCTCATTGAGCCTGTGGGTATGCAAGCAGACGCCACAGTGTGGAAACGGGACCTGAAGCAACTTTGGACTCATGTTGCAGTGATTTGACACAACACTATGACCTCCAGGCACATATCCGTCGCACTCTGGGGGAATGTAAAGTAGAAACGCCTTGAAGCTGAAAATGGACCTCAGGCGGTTTTTCAAGGATAGTGATCTGATTGAACGGAACCACATTTAAGCTCTATAACTAACTAAGGATATCACTGCAAAATGATATAATTGTATGACACGAGCAGCTAAACTTACCTAGATTTAAACTGACATACAAACCTGAAATGCTTGTCGATGCATACTAGTGTGACGAAAGCCCTGTTGGCTACAGGCTGCTAACCACCAAACCATGCAGCTCATCAGCTAATAGCCTAATACTCAGACTGAATGGAAGTTTCATTACTACTTCATTATTCAGTCTGATACTGCAAATCCTGGTAGCAGTTTTGTCTGGGATGAGGATTTTGATTTTCCTCTAAAAAAAAACCTAATGACTTAATGAAAGTATCTGTTCTCATGCTAGCTTTAGTCAACACAGAAGACTCTATTTTCCAGTACTAAGAGAGCATACGTTGTACAATTTTGCATAAAAGCACAGTCAAAGTTGAGTTATCTATGCGAAGATAATTAATGATAGAAAGGAGCTCCATCCACCATGTCCACTGTTTTGCAATAGACACCACAGAGGTTACATTTGGGGAAGAGGTTTGGCTATATATTAATCCAGACTGTGGGGACCCAGTGTTGTAAAAAGCATTACTGGGAAATAAATCCAATTAATCTTTTAATCTCTGACACCGTTTTTCTTTCCTATGTTTTTTACCATTTCGTCTGACCAAGAATCCAGTGGAAGTAAAGTACTGTGGCGTCGCTCTGTGGTGCTGTGGCCTTTATAATACACTCCTGACCACATGGTGGCCACATCAAATCATCAATATTATAACAGTGGTTTCCTAGTAGTCCGTCGTCCAGCCTTTAGACACATTTTGTGTGTGTCTGTGTGTGTGTGTGTTCGTGTGTGTGTGTGTGTGTGTGTGTGTGTGTGTGTGTGTGTGTGTGTGTGTGTGTGTTCATGGTATTCTTGCTGTGGTTTCAGTGGTAACCAATAGCACATGGCCAGTGGCAGGCCAGCGGCTGTTAAAAACTGGGAAAGTTGTTTATGTGGTCAGAAGATAGTTTGAGAATACCGTTAAGGCATTTGAAGCAAAACTGGGAGTACGGGAAATTCAATTTGTTATGTGCATTTTTCTTTTTCTTTCTCTCTTGGGAATACATACACAAGCAAATAATCTATAAGCATTGTTATTATGTTCAAATATTAGAAAAAACTTGGGAATATTGTATAGAGAATAACATTTTCTCAGAAGTGGATTAAGTGTTTAGAGACTGAAATGCTATTAAAGGATTCTTGTTTTCAATATGATCCACTCAGGCTATTTTAATGTGTTAAGAGCCTCTGTTGATGGTATGCTCTGTTTTACACTTGGGGTTACTGCCAGCAATAGTTAGGTGATTATCCAGAACACCTACTGCATACAGTGCAGTCAGTGCGCATTACAGCAGTGTGCACTGCAATGACTAATAAACCAGGACTATATCATTTAACTATATCCTAAATCTACTTACACTTAACAGTAAATGGACTTGAATTGACTTTCCATATAATGTCTACACATACAGTAATAATTTCTGAAAGAGAAATGTAACCATCTTATTGTTATATAATCAGCAGAGAATGGTTTACCTACTAAAGAACAACTGATGTATTTGTGCCTGTAATTGTTTTAATTAGCCTGTTCAAGGTAAAATGACTAAGTGAATAGTACTTATATTAATACTCATAATGAATGAATGATTACTCATAATGATGGTGATGAATACAATACTTCAATGTATTCTTATTTATATACACGCACATTGTCTTCTCATCAAGATGTCTTTCACTTTTTGCTTTCATAACTTTTTATGACATTTCTTAATCAGTCTCACTCTTTTGTGCTGTTATCATAACATAAAAACACATCATTCTTAGTCACTACTTCTCCTTCTCTGCCTTGTCTACACCAACACATACACTCGCCCACAAACCAAATGCACACACACAGATGAAAATGCATCAACAGGTATACACTACTTTGAGGGCGTCAAGTAGAAGAACGCAGGCGTAATGACAGATGTAGATTTAAGCGGGTGAAGAGGTTTCAGACTACAACAGAGACATTAACAAGAACAGGGCCAGAAGAGCGACAGAAAATAACTTTTTTCTCCATCACCTTTTATTTCTATCATTTCTTCATCCTCTCACACATTAAATCAGCAAACTATTTTTATCCAGACCAATTTAGAGTATAGTAGAAAAGGCTTAAACTACTACAATAAGTGAGACTACCAATTCCTTAAGGGGGTTGAAAATCAGAATCACACTACCCAGATCCAACTGTGTGTTCTGAACCAGTATTGTGAAGCTAAAATGATGATTTCTCTTGTATCAAGTGAAAAACTGAATGAAAGCCATTACAGTATGATTATTACATTTTTCAGTAGATATCGCACCCCATTTACAAAATCCGCACTGGTCTTAGCAGAAATCTGTTATTTTCTTTGTATTTTTCAATAGCTAAGGACTTTGAAAAGACATTCCCTTACTTCTAGCTCCCTGAAAGTCAAAAGATGGAAAGGCGAGAAGGACAAAGATCCACAAAGAAAAACGAAATAAAGATGTAAGAGAAACAAACATGAATGAACTTAAAAAATTTAACAGCTCGGTTTTGACCCTTGCAAGCTTTTCCAAACACACCAACAGTCACACAGACAGTGACATACAAAAATGAACAACAAAGACAGTTCCAAAAAAAAAAAAGAGGATCAAAACCAAACAAACCTCTGTGTGACTCTGTCTCTCTCGAGTACCAGTTTGATGTAACAGTGAGTAATAATACCATTTCTGTGCCAAGGGCAAACGCAAGGTCCCAACATATGTGTGTGTGTGTGTGTTTTAATAGCTGTGCGTTAAAATAGAGCAGCTTTCATTCTCAGTTCAGGACACGTAGGGCTTTCGTGACCACGGGGGCTTCAAACAAAGAGAGCTGACGCAACGGCCTATCAAGGTTTACCAGCCTTGGATCTCGGCAGGTAACTTTACACTCCTCACAAATTGAGGAGATTATGATGCGGCGCCCGACGAAGCAGCCCTGCTCCTCTTTGCAGGTGATTTTAGAAGTGCGCCGTTGGAGGAAGTTTTGATTGGAAGACATTCTTTTGGTTGGTGTCGACTGTTAATGATGTGGTTCTCTTTGTTCGCTTCTCTCCATGATGATGAGTCTGTTAAGTAACACTGTCTTGACTTACAAGTCTGCTGCCTTCACTTTGCCTCAAAATGGACGGCAATACACACTGAAGTTCCTGTTGAATGTAACAGCAACAGAATGGTAGATGTTGTCTAATGGACCCCAAAAATGAATGCAACGGACAAACCTTTTATATTTGCAAAATGTTGGCATCATCTCTTTTGTTTCCAACCACATGATAAGTTTCATCTGTAGCCAAAGTGGCCGTCATGCACGGCCAGTTTTAGAGGGATGAGAGCAGCATCAAGGTTTGTATGTGTTGGTAATATAAACACGTTCAAGCTGTTTTCAGCATCCTGGGTGCAGTATGCAGTATGCGGTGCAGTGGCTATCAGATATTCTTCCCAGAAAAGCTTTTGATTTTATTTCATTTTATTTTACACCAGCAGTTTCATGGAGAATATATCTGCTAAGGTTTGCTCCTGCATGTCTTATTATAATCAGAAAGTTATTGATCCTATTATAATGATTGATGGACGTTTATCTATAGCAGTTCTATATTTGTAAAAGCCAATCTGAAGCATCAAAGTTGTTGTTTTGCAGTACTAAAAAAAGGTCAATTACATCTTTTTATTTCCCATCATTAAAAGAATGATGGAACACCAATAGTTAAAATGACCTAATGAAATGTAAAACACATCAATAATCTGTGATAGAACCTTTGGATTATTTATTTATATACATTTCTGCACTTCTGCATAGTTTATTTGATCAAAAAAATACAGAGAAAGCTTTTAATGTTTCAGTTGGAACTATTATTTAGGTTAAAGCTCCATATGAGTCAGTGTAGGCACTGATGAATGTGCTATGTGCTGGATTTTTGGGTGGCTGTATTTTATTCTGACTGTGGCGAAGAGGTCAGAGCACACGCTGGTTTCCATCAGCCGCCAGTGTGACATCAAACTCTGAAGTTGAACTTTTCTGTGATTAGGAACACGCTCTGTTTCTGTGTGAAAGGGAGCCGGCTGCTGGGCTCAGTGCTCTCTTTCAGTCTACATGGCTACCTGTTCCCTATTAACCTTAACAGCACACAAGACTGTTGAGTGAGTACGTAACAGTGTGTGTGTGTGTGTGTGTGTGTGTGTGTGTGTGTGTGTGTGTGTGTGTGTGTGTGTGTGTGTGTGTGTGTGTGTGTGTGTGTGTGTGTGTGTAACAGTGTTTTTCTGCTTGTGTGGAGTTGTGTGTGGGAGGGACTTGGGAAAAGAAGTTGGAATATCTTTAAATATAAGAGTGTACTGTATAGCAGGGCTCGCAAACTCAATTTCATTCATGGACCACATACAGCCCTTTTTGATCTCTTGGGCCAGACCAATAAAAAAGATGGAAGCAAGGAGGGAAGAAAAGAAGGGGGAGGATGGATGGATGAAAAGAAGGAAGGAACGAAAAGAAGACAGGAAGGAAGATGAAAGAAAGGGAGGAAGGAAGGAAAGAAGGCAATAAAGAAGGAAGGAAGGAGGAAAGAAAAGGACGGATTGACAGAATGAAGGAAGGAAGAAAGGGAGGAAGGACAGATGGAAGAATGGGAGATAGGAAAGATGGAAGGAAGGAGGGAAGAAAAGAGGGAAGGAAGGAAGAAAGGGAGGAAGGAAGGAAGGACAGAAAGAAGGGAAGAAGGAAGGAAAGAAGGAAGAAAGGGAGGAAGGACAGATGGAGGGATAGAAGGAAGGAAGGAATAAAGGAAGGAAGGAAGGAGGGAAGGAAGGAAGGACAGACGGACAGAATCAAGGAAGGAAGAAAGGGAGGAAGGACAGTTGGAAGGAAGGAGGGAAAAAAGAAGGAAGGAAGGAAGGAAGGAAGGAAGGGGGGAAGGAAGGAAGGACAGACAGACAGAATCAAGGAAGGAAGAAAGGGAGGAAAGACAGTTGGAAGGAAGGAGGGAAGAAAGAAGGAAGGAAGGAAGGATGGAAGGAAGGAAGGAAGGAAGGAAGGAAGGAAGGAAGGAAGGAAATGAAGACAGGTAGGAAAGATGAATGGAAAGAAGGAAGGAAAAGAAGGAAGGAAAAGAAGGAAGGAAAAAAAGGAAGGAAGGAAGACAAATGCCATAGGAAGGATGGTCGGCCGGAATGGACAACTGGGCGGGCCAGTTCTGGCCCACGGGCCACACGTTTGATGGTGTATAATGTCTGACAGCACAGAGTAGATTAGAAATCATTAGCAGAGTAATTCAAGGCATTCACACTCTGGCACATACACCAGAAAATCTATAATAACACATTAAACAGAGAATTGACACAAACACAGGTATAAATACACCTTTAAGTACATTAGCACACACTATCAGTAAATCCTATCAATGCGTGGTGGGTGGTGTCATATGGAGAAATACTACACGCACACAGGCTTACCTTAGTGATCTTGGGGTGAGTGCAGCGGCTGTTTCCAGATGTGGCGTGCATCCACCCTCCGCCTTCAGCCAGCTGCAGCGGTAGGTGGGAATTTCCTCCGCTGGTGCACTCCTGCCTGAGGGAGCACTTCTTGTCCTGGACGCACCAGCCGCATTCAAACCGGGGGTCGGCTTTCAGGCACATGCCGCAGCTGTCCCGCAGCGCCCTGCACTTGTACAGGTGGGCTGGGTTGTGAGACAGAGAGAGAGAGTGGGAGAGAGACAAACATGATGTGATTAGAACAGGGAGAACAGCGGGGGAGATCATTTGAGTTCAGTTTTTCAGTTAGCAGCAAGGGCGTTAGATTTCATGATGAGACAAAGTTGTATTATAGAGAAAGATGCTCCACTCTTCTACTCAGGTGATTTTTTTATATTAGTTATTTTCATGTCTGAGCTTTTCAGAGAGAGTTATGAAAAAAAATCCTTATGAAAAAATACATTTAAAGTCAAAACTTAGCGGAACACAGGATAACATTAACTTTTTTAATCCTGTGGGACTGTCACTCCTTATCATCTCTTACCTTCTGCTTTCTTTTCAACTGTCCCTCAACAATTTCAGGTGTAATGAACCTCAGATTTAATATGCTGCTATAAGGACACATGCAGTTCTTGATACAACTGTACTCCTTGTCCACATCTGGGCTCGTTTGCCTCAGCGTGTGTTACCATAGTGTGTCTGAGAAGTGACTGCATCTTTTAAAAGGTTAACTTTAAACTCATAGCCTAGCCTGAACTATTATGAGTTAATGTAGCGGTCCAGCTCAGTTAAGCAAACATAACCTGTAGTTAGCTGACCATTAACCTGACACACTGTTTCAGGTGTAACATGTGTGTTTTGATTGTGTTTCAAATAAAAGTAGATTGATAAAGTTTTGAAGTAACTTGTTTAAAAGTATGTAAATGAATAACTACTGGTGCATTCAAATAAACCAGTGTTTAATAGAAAAGCATTTTATTCTCCAGCATATTTACTGGTTAAGTAATGAAGTAAACTCCCATGGGTGTTTGCTGTGGGTGCTGAATCAGAAACCTTTTCTATCCCAGAAGTTGTTAAATGTTTAAAAATCTACATTTTTGCCTTTTCAGAAAGTTTCAATATCAGTTGGTTTAGTTTGGAAAAATGTATTTTGAGTTGTGTTGAATGTTTTTACAGTGGCAAAAGAACGTCTAAAAACTAATCAAGAGTTTGCGTGTTTGTGAGCCTGAGAGAGAGGAATAGAGAGAAAGAGAGAGAGAATAAACAGCATAAATTAATGTTAATCACCCGCATAACACCTAAAACCTTCAGTAGGTGATCATTACCACTCAGAGGCTGTGACGATGAGAAAATGGCTGTTTCCACAGATAAACAGAGGAAGGGGGAAAAAAACACAGGAACAAGCGACCTAGAGGGATTACAGCGATTAATTCAACAGGTAATGTCTTCTAACGCCAAAAGGGAATTGATAATTTGTTGTGTGAAAAAAAAACCCAAAAAAAACATTCCCCCAACTCTGCAGAGTGGAAAAAGTCATTAAAAAAAGAAGAAAAAAGAAATAGATTAATAAATAATTACAAGCTCAAACACCTGAGAAGAGAGAGGAGAGGGAGATGAAAGGAAGCCGGGAGGATGGGGGGGGGGGACATTTTTAGCTGCGCTTGTTAAACAAAACAGCAACAAGGATTGTTATGAATTTAAAGATGGTGAGTCCCCGCGAGGCCGAGAGAATCAGAGGGACTGATTGTAGAGCGGGGGGAGAGTGACAGAGGAGGAAGAGGGAGAGAAACTAATAGAGGAAAGAAAGTCACAAAGAGAGAGAGAAACAAGTAACAGGTGTTTATATGTTTGGTGTGTTATCATTTGTCAGTTGTTAATCTCTATAATAATTATGTCAGTTTAAACTACCCTGCCAAAACCTGTGAACAGGTTTGTTTGCTGTCACACCAGTTAAACAGATTTGAAATGAACTGAAATGAAAAAACAGAAAGAGGAGAGGGGGAAAAAAAGGAAAAAACTAAGCAACAGAGCGTGGAAGAATCTCCTCCTTCCTTCCTTCCTCCTCCTCCTCCTCCTCCTCTGCAGACAGACGGCGGGCCGGACTTCAAAGAGAGCTTCTTTCCTATCCATCTGCCCGCCTCGGCCCCTCGCTCGCCCTAATCTGATTAGCCACGGATCAGCTTAAAAGTAGCGCGACGCTAATTAATCTGAACCAAATGAATGATTTAATTAACATTAACATCTCCACTTTACACCGGGGCAAAGCTGGGCCAGCGCCGAGCGGCTCTGCCTCAGACGGATAATACGGCTCCCGATTCAGAAAAGAGAAAGACGGGGAGGGTTGGGGAGGGATTAATAAAAGGATGGAGAGCAAAAAAAAGGAGGAGAAAAAGGAGGAGAAGGTCTTTATGAGATTTGTATGAGTGAGGACAGTTTTATAATGCGTGTTTAAAAAAAAAAAAGAGTTTAGACCTTTAACACCACTCAGCTTATATGAATCATAATGGGGTTTTTTTTCTGTGAGGCTTGAGCACAAAGTGACCGTGATATATCTAGGGGGTGGTGGGGTGGGGGTGGAGGGGGTTTAACACTGTTGTTGATTCACACTAATTACTCATTCAAGACTGTCTGGCCTGTTAGGAGGAACACACCACTGGCCTCTGATGCTGCATTAATTCTCTGCCAAGTAGCAAGTACTACTTTCTCACATTCATACAAGCAGGAACATACTTGTCAAGTTCTCACACTCACACACACGCATACACACACATACACTGCCTCTAAGATCATTGGATTTCACACTCTGAGACTCTCAAGAGCTCAACACCATTGTTGTCACATGCAAAGTGCTCACTGTAGCGCACATCCCTGCGGCTTGTTTTAAGAGTTATCTCAAATAACTTGACTTTTTTTTTTAAAAACAACTCGTATCTGGAACATGGACCAAAGTCAAAAGCTCCACTTTATTGAGGTTTTATTCAAAGTTATCAGATAACTTGGAACGAGCTTCATGTGTCAAAAGAGTGTAAATAGTAAGAGTTTGCAAGAGTGCACCAAAATCCCCCCAACTTTCCTCACAGCTCAATGTTTTTAGCTCAACTGCCAACTGTTTAGTGTTACAACTTTAACAGTGAGCTATGAGGGAATGAAGGGATTCGGAGGTGTAGCTAGGTGTTAAAACAAAAGCAAGGATTGCATCATTTCTTGGTATGAGCTTTGTTCTCTTTGATTTAGTCACATTTCCAGTCACACTGTGTGATTTTGAACCAAATCTGTTTGAAATTGTACCAACAAGTGAAATCTTTGACTACTCAGTTCATCTTTACATTAAATGACTTCAAATTTGACCTTTTAATAATCATAACAGGAAAAATTCACTGTATTTTCAACCAATATCCAAATCATATCAGTGGTTTACTCTAAACTGGTTCTTGGTTGATCTACAACCAATAATTAAATGAGGTGCAGGCTCTTTGTCAAACTGAGTTGACACAGTCTGGTTCACTTGGTCCTGAACAAAGAAAGATAAGACTTGGGGGGGATATTTATTAATCCTGTTGCACGTTACACTCTGTGTTACTGAGCCGTGTAGTACATGTTCACAATGATGTCGCTAACATCGTGATGTCTAACAAGTACTGTGTAATCTTTATCATGTTTAAAATCTTAGTTTAGCACATTGGCATGCTAAACACAGAGTACAACTGGGGCTGATGGAAATTCAGGTATTGGATGAATTAAACATCTGACCTGATGCTGGTGCTAGATGAAAAGTCAGGTGGTTAACAAAGTCAGTAAGATATGCCCCAGGGGTTAGGGTTAGGATTAGGGTTAGGGTTAGGGTTAGGGTTAGGGCCAAAGTAGTGGACCAAACAACACTGCCATCCATAGAGCAGTGACGCCAGCATGGCTAAAAATTATACATTGTTACCTATTAGTTCTGGTTGGTTTTGTGTTCACAGGAAAGGAGTAATCATGAAGTCATGTGGACTGAAAGGTAACTCTTTTATCTGGTAGTTTGGGTGAATGTCATCCAGTATAAGTACTTGGTCTAGTTTTTTTCTGCACCACAAACAAAAGAGTTTTCTTGGGAATGTATTGAGATCCAGAACAATTGCAGTCCTATTGTTGGAAGTTGGAGTTTTAACAACTTCCACACCAGCGTAAATGAACCAAACCAAATGGGCAAATGCACTAGAGTTGGATTGAGGTGCACCAAACACAGATGTGAAAGCATCCTTAGCAAATGCAACCTCATGAAATTCTTACCTGAGTAGTATGAGAATTTAAGTGAGAATTTAACATAACTAAACTAAATGAAACTGTATTACTCAACAATATATTGAAGACAAAACACTGTTCCCCTTAGTGTGCGTCTAGAAGATGGAACATTTTCCTTTTATTACTACCAGTGTTATTAACAGAAATATATTGTACTGACATGTCAGTTTTATATAACATCTCTTGATGTAATGAAACATTTATGCATTTATAAATTCAGTAATATAAGCTCAGTATAAGCTCAGTTAGGGTTAGAGTTAGGGTTAGGGTTAGGGTTAGTTTGAGCCAAAGTAGTGGACCAAACCACACTGCCATCCATAGGGCATTGACGCCAATGTGGCTAAAAATAATACATTGTTGCCTATTAGTTCTGGTTGGTTTTGTGTTCACAGGAAAGGAGTAATCATGAAGTCATGTGGACTGAAAGGTAACTCTTATTTGGCAGTTTAGGTGAATGTCATCCAGCATAATCAGCGCTACACTCAAGCACTTGGCCTGGTTTGCTTCTGTACTACAAACACAGGAATTTGCCTGGGAGTTTATTGACATCCAGAACAATTGCAGGTCTATTGTTTGAAGTTGGAGTTTAAACAACTTCCACACCAGTGTAAAATGAACTGAACCGAATGGGCAAATACACCAGAGTTGGACTGAAGTGCATGTGAAAGCACCCTTACTAAATTAAACCTCATGAAATCCTTACCTGATCTTTAAAGACTGATAATTTAACATAACTACACTAAATGAAACTGAATGACTTGACAATATATTGAACAGAATACACTGTTCCCCTTTGTATGCATCTAGAAGATGAAACATTTCCTTTTATTAAAACCAATATTATTAACAGAAATGTATTGTACTAACATTTCAGTATTATATGACATCTCTTAATGTAATGAAACATTGCATTTTATAAGTTCTGTAATATAGCTCAGTATGAGCTCAATTCTGATAAGGAAAAATCATCAGATCTATATTTGAAAACTGCAGTCCAGAATCCATCTGCTTGATTGCACAGCGCTGTGATTTATGGCTGTACTAGACTTCTCAGAACATGCCAAACTCAGGATGTTAAATCCCTGGAGAGGACCTTTCAGCGCAGACATACAAAAAACCATAAAGGAGCACATTTTAAATAAAATAACACAGGAAGAAGAATTAGGTCATGACAGACAAGCAACTAATTTCCGAACAATCTGCAAAATGAACTGCGTGTCTGACTTTCATCAAAACGAGGTCATATACAACACAAAGGATGTTCGATTAAAACTTGCATGTGTGTCACGTAAAGACATACATGCATACGGAAAATGAGTCGAGAAGGTGGGAGGTGGGGGTTTGTTAATCTGACTCTAGACGTGGAAATTCCAAAGCAAAAGACTGTATGACACACTTGAGAGCAACTTACTGTATATTATCTTGTGTAATGGGACGTCTAAAATCATTAGCCTCCACCACCCAATATGTTACACTTGATAAAGAATTTAGAATTGGTAATTGTTTTCCACTTCATGCACAAATGGCGATTAAAAATAATAAATGCCATCCCTCCATGTCGCTTTCTGTTTTTCTTTATCAATCCCTTTATTCTCATCTACCCCCACCCCGCCATTACATGGTGCATTTATCAACCTGTCATGCACCCATCCTTCTTTCCCTTCATCTTTTTCTCCTGCCTATTGGTTTCTCCATTTGTTTATCTACCTCGCTAACATCCATCCCTATTAATTCCTGTGTTGGATGTTTGTTTGTTATCATTGCCATCCATCAATCACTCCCTCCGCCCTTCTTTTATCCCTGAGACAAGAATAGTGTTTTTCCAAACTGATGGTACACTTTCACCTTTCTCCCTGATGGCTGTCAGAAAAGAAATTACAGATTTCTTATGAAAAGGGGGGGAAAAAAGCGCACACGGCATTGTTGTTTCACAGAAAATCATTACAGATAGATAAATAAGCAGGAGCGATTTAAATTTCTCTCGAGCAACAATGCCCCCGTGAAACTTTCCAATATGAGAGACGAGAACGAAAAGGAGAGCTTAAAAAAGAAGAAAGTGTTATACCTTGAATGTTGAACGGGTTGTCGATGACAAAGTTTCCATTCCACACCACAGAGAGGTCGACTGGTAGGTCACTGATGTCACTGCCCTCGTAGTCATACTGAGAAAGACAGAAACAGAAAGACGAGAGGAGCGTGTCAGAAATTGTTGATTTATAATGGATTCCATGCAAATTGGGAATTGTATGAGCTATCGTTTCATTTGCATAGTGATTCACCCCGGCTTGTTCATTGCAGCCGGTGATACAGCGCGGGCATGCATGCATGCATGCATAAATCCATATTCACCAAAACAGACATATTTCATAAATACACATAGAGAAATAACAAATGGGTTACAGCTGAATGGGCAAGGAGTGGAGACGGGAATGAGAAAGGAGAGGAGGAGATGAGGAGATAGGATGAGGGGGGGAGAAAGGTGATGAGAGGAAAATGTGGGAAATGAGAGAGAAGAGGATTAAAGGGAGGCAAAGAGCGAAGAAGGAGAGAAGAGAAAGGAAGAGCAAAGAAGAGAAGAGGTTGACGGGGAGGTGTAGTGCAGACAAAAAATCGGACTCAGGTGGACATGTGAGAGGACCTTATTCATTTACACATGAGCTAAGTGGTGGGATGAGGGGTAAGGGAGAGACAAGATACGGAGCAGTGTAAAGTGAAATTGGCATTTCCAATTTGCTCCCTGACACACTGAATTTGGTAGACGGGGCTTGACCATCCCATATGGGCAATGGGGCCTGTAGCACATAGACAGGCACACCACTTAAAATACAGTCAAAACTTTGCTTCACCCTACCCTTATTCACCTGGACGCATATAGTCAACATATCACTACAGTTAACTGGATACACATGCTTTATAATTTTGTCAGACAGAAATCAGACTCAGGTCCGTGTAGAAACATTCATATTTGGATTTGAGTAGTAACTGTTTTCCACCCATGGGCGAACAAGTCAGCAACCTTATCATCTACATAATACATTCTATTGCTTTTTACGTTCACTCTCAACCTTTCGAATCCAGGAAGTGTGACGTTCTTATACAACACATAAACTATCCTATTAATACAGAAACAGTGATTGCCAGTGCCTCCCCCAAGAATCATCACCTAATCATGGCGGAGGGGTTTGCATGTCCCTGTGACCCTGGGAGCTGTCGAGGGCAACAGCCCCTGGTAGGGTCTCCAAAGGCAAATTGGTGTCAGGTGAGGGTCCAGACTAAGAACAATTCATAGATCCCAATGAAGCGACACTTTAGGTATGACAAAATTGATTCACATGATCATTTTCTGATCTGCCAGTTCGATACCGAAGATCTGGTTATGTTCAGGCAACCAAAAAAAGGTGTAAGGTTATGCAAAGAGGATAGTCATGGTAAAAAGAGACCAACACTATGAGCAAGGGGTCTCTATCATCTCTACTGTATGATTGTTTGCACTCCCGTCCATCCACCCCAACCTCCTCTGCAGAAAGTAGTTCAGGCTTATAGTAACATCACGCTACTTCTCCCTTTGCTTCTCAGAGAGGACTGTCATTACTCACATGGCCACAAGAGGTCTCTTTTTAGCAAAATGTAAGCATAGGTTGCATCAAGTGTGACCAAAAGTCAAATGCTTTGACAGCTTTGTCCAAGCAACTAAATTACTTGTTATAAAAATACCTAAGTTTGGGTAAAATGTCTCATGTCAGAAATATTTAATCAAGACCATGCCATCTTTTTCTAATCTTAACCAAGAGCTTTGAGTTGCCTGAACATGAATATAAAAATGGTAACCATGAATTAGTTGTCAGGATACTGGTGTGGAACAAAAATATATTTGTTGGCAGTGAACACTTTGTTAAAAATGATTAATTAAGAATTATGTTTCCTAAAAAAAAAAGATATTTACTACAGCAAATTAATTGTATATGAATGTAAGCTTTGGTGAGGTTGCTTTTTAGCACACTGGTAGACATTTTATCACAAACGATAATTCATAGCAGTGAAGACATTTTGACAGTCATCCAAGCTGATCCTGTCGTGCGAGCATACCCAGAGTACTTTAGTACACCAAAAGGCTATTTGGATTATTTATGGGCCCTAACATTAATCTTTATGGGCTGATTTGCAAGTCTGAAACACAGATGCAAATCTACTAAAAGGTGGTGCAATTAAAAAATACTATTTTAAATCTAGTATTTTAAATTATTACAAGATAAGCCAACAACAACATAACTAGACAGCCTATTTAATACGCCCAATTTTCTGGATTGCCCATAGCTTTACCCACCGTTAGTCTTATTTAGACGTACCTGATTGTGGAGGATGGGCGAGTTATCTGAACTAGTGAGTGACACTGACTGTGAAATCATCTAATCCAATGTCTGCCTCAAGATACAACACATACATTTTTATTGACATGTTAGTCTAGTTAGCCAATGTTAGCCCTGGTTGTGATAGTCAATTAAAATGCTTTTCCTTTCCCATCCTCATTGTTAATTAGGAGTTATTGATTTGTCTTATATGTATGGCAAACAGCATGCATCACATGGAAGAAGTGCTTATTGAACAATTGTTTTGTGCATGAATACAAGGTGTAATTACTCTTGCTGCTTGTGTTTAGAATGTTGTAGAATATAAAGTGGCTTAAGTGCTTATATAGGCTAGCTTTCACCATAAGCAGTTTATTATTATAATGTAACCCCCAATGGTCACATATACTCCTCTCTTCAGATGCATTTCAGATTATTTTAATCCCATCCCTGCAAATCCTAGGCCACCGGCAGACACCTGTTCCGCCTAAGCACCTTCCAGCAATGCAGCATCAAGAGCTCTGTCCCCTCCATCTCAGCATCAGACATCTATGAAAAGGCTGCACCGATAGACCCTGCTGATTGGCCATCTGTTTTAACTGATAAGGTAAGAACATAGTTTGTTTTCAGACAACTGTAGCAAATAATAATAGTTCAATGTTTCAGAAAAAAAAAGACAAGAGACAATGTCAGCATGACTATTTCAACTGAGTCTTAGTCAGTGGAGAAAAAACTCAAAAGAAGCTGGATAATGTACTCAAAAAAAGATGATAGTTTGTACTGCTTCTGCTACAAAATGTTTTCTCAGAGAGAAATTGATAAGAGAAAGCTCTTGCTCAAACTTGCTCAAAGCCTGTGAGGACAGCCAGGAGTATAACAAAGTGCATGTCAACATGGAAGGTATTGGATGTCTGTCTTGTAAAGGGGCTAAAATAGATAAGCAAGAGATGGCAATTACTGAGGCCGAGAGAAAGAGGTTATGTGAAGTTCTAACTAGGTTGGTGTCAATAATTCAGCTGAAAGAAACATAGTTTTAAGGGGCCCACAGACCCAATAAAATAAAACCAGACAATGGCAGTTTTCTCAAAGAGATTGAGTTTATGGCCAAACTTGGTCCAGTAATGAGCTGGCAGTCACACAAACTGCCTGGGCAAAAGAATTCAAACTCCATCAGCACAAAAATAATGGAAGAAATTGTGGAAAAAGCTCCAAAAATCAAAGCATCTCTCCATTATTATAGATTGCACCCTTGATCTGAGTCATAAGGAACAGCTCTCTCATTGTCAGGATTGTGTTACAAGAAGACAGACCACAATTTAAAGAACATTTCCTGGGCTTTCTTGTGGCAGAGCAGTCAACAGTGGGAAGTTTGTCATCTCTCATCCTCAAAAGGCTGGAGGAGCTTAACATCCCCTTTGAGGACTGCGGTGGACAGCTCTATGACAAAGGTGCTAACATTAAGGTAAAGAATAAAGGTGTTCAGGGTAGACTGCTTCAAAAGAACTCAAGAGCCCATTTTGTCCAATGTGGTGCCCACATTTCAAACCTAGTGGAAGCTGATGCAACTAAGAGCTCACCAGATGCCATTGGCTACTGCAGATATAAATGAAATATTCAAACTGTTCTCAGCCTTCCCCCATAGATGGAATATCCTGAAATATGTCAAAACTACTCTGAAATCATAGTAAGAGACCGGGTGGGAAAGCAGGATAAAAAGTAATCAGGCAATAAACAATCTTGGTTGACGCCGGTCGTTTACGGTCGAATTAGCAACTTGAAATGGTCGACACAACATTTAATATATATGAATGCAGATAAATAAATAAAGCTAGTATAAAGCTAAATAATATTCAGATGATAACGGATGTGTTTGAAGATTGCATGTCAGCTACTGTGTTCCGCTTCTTTTGTTCTGAACATGGACTGTTTACTTGCATGAAACCAAAGCCCAATCAAATGTGATTGGTCATTACTACTCGGACTACAAACCATACAAAATCTTGTCACATTGCCTACACATTCTGCATATATATGTTTATAGAGATTATGCAGTAACATACAAAGTCAGAGAGGCACTCTTTGGTTGAGGAGATTGGATGCTACCACTTTTCTATTTGCACATATGGTATAACATCCTCAACAGGATCCATGTGAGTAAACTGGTGCAGTCACTTCATGCAGCGAGATGTGGCTGTCAACTTACTCAAAAAAACCAATTCCCTCACCTGCTACAGAAACGCTGTTTTCTCTGATGCACACACAACTGAAAAGGAGATGTGCAAGGAGATGAACAAGGCTGAACTCAAACAAAGGCGCTCAAGAACCACAAAAAGGCACTTATGAGCTTTGAGACTCCAGATTAGCCTACTGGTAATGCACTTTGAAAAATGGAAACCGCATTTTTGATGTGGTAGTGGATATAGCCACATGAGAGATTTCAGAACCTTGGAGAGGCGAATGACAGAATGCTTCACAACTTCCCCAACATGTCAAAAGAAAAGCACTGTCAACCCTGAGCACTGCTCTAACCCATAGCAGGCAGCCAGATATTGATGGCAGGGAACTGGCTGCAGAAATGCAAAACTCTTAACCTTCCTGCATGAGAAGAAGCTGACAGGAACTTACCCCAATATGTGAGGAACTGTGAGTATCTCTGCCACTCTTACTGTTAATGCTAAAAGGAGCTTCTCTAAGCTCAAACTCATTGAAACCTACCTGAGGTCTACAATGGTGCAAGAACATCTCAGTGGACTTTCCATTATTAGTATCATGTGGTCACACAATAGCTGTCTTATGATATCATAGATAACTTTGCTGAAAGAAAGGCAAACCTAGTGGCTGTGGAACAATGCGTCATTATGCATATTGCACTGAGGTTTCTGTAATATAGTTTTTGTGTAATTATTTATATTATATTTATGAATCTTTTTATGTCTGCACTGGTTTCTTTAAAATTGCATTTTGTGCAGTACTGCATTTCTATTGTATATATGTAATACTAATATGTCACTTGCTTTCTTTTAATGTGAGTTTTTTTTCTAAAATAAAGTCAATCTTAAAGATATAAAGCAATGCAGTTTCTGTGTGTGAACATAATGATTGGTGGTGGAATTGACTGCGATGCAAGGGGCACCAGCTAAAATCTTGCCTGGGGCACCAAATTGGTCAGGGCCGGTTCTGTATGCTACTGATATCTATGTAAACATTGGGTTATTTCAGTCCAGAATAGATTCAGCCTTGAAAGAAAATGAGACAAAATAAAGGAATAAATAGAAGACAGAAAATATAAACAAGAAGAGATTGAAAAAAGAGACTTTGTAGACAGCCACAAACAGAGTGGTAAATGACCATATACTTGATATGGATTCACATTCCACCTCGATACTATTATTACTGGATCTTACTATTAGAAAGACTAAATTGTAATTTTAGCATATCTGGCCTAGCCCTCTCTTGGCTTAAGTCCTACGTATCTGAAAAAACACAGTCTGCCTGCTATAACAATATTACACCTAATTCTCTAATGTTAAATATGGAGTACCTCATGGCTCAGTTCTTGGCCCTCTGCTTTTCTCTCTTTATATTTTGCCTGTTGGCCAAATTATACATAGTCAGGGAATACATTTCCATTGCTACGTGGATGATACTCATCTGTGTGTGCCTATAAAGACTGATGATCATACTCAAATTAATAAATTAGAGGCCTGCTTGGTTGATGTAAAAACGGTTGTTACATTTAATGCAAGCCTCTCCTTTAAAAATCACATTAATTAAATCACAGAGACTGCTTTTCTCCATTCAAGTAACATAGCTAAAATTTGTCGGTCCGTCCATGGCTGACGTAGAATATCCTTTACATGCATGACTTTTATCCAGACTTGATTGCTATCATGCCATGTGGGAGCACTAAAAGTCTTTAGGTGGTTCAAATGACTGCAGCTAAAATCTTAAACAAGAAAATCTGACCATATTATACCATTTCTAACCTCCCTTCATTGGCTCTTTATCCATGTTAGATCAGGCTTTAAGGTGCTTCAGCTGACTTATAAAATCCTAAATGGGCCCCATCATGCCTGTCTGAGCTGCTTAAACCTTATATTACACCTAAAGCTCTCCTCTCTCAAAATGCAGGGCTCTTGTGTGTACCCAAAGTTAAAAAGAAGTCAGCACGCAGCAGGAACTTTTCCTATCGGGCCTTGTTCTCATAGAATAACCCCCCTGCTGATGTCAGATGATCTGAGTCTGTTGAGTCCTTTACATCTGAAATTAATGCTAATATCTTTTTGTCTTAACCTTCAATTAGTTCCCTTTAATTGAGCACTTCCTGACCTTGTACTGAACGGCGGATCAGTTTCTGTCTCAATGAATTAAATAAATGCTGCCCTGCCAGTGAGATTATTAATTATTGCAACTGTTCTGATAATCATTGCATCTCTCAAACCTACTGTTTGTTTGTTCAAGGAGCACATGAGTGTCCAAGTTATGTGCCCTCTTTTTTTCTGTCCCTGTTTTCTCTTCCTGCCCTCTCTTGTCTCTCGGGCATCTCCTCTCCTGGAACCCCTCTGCTTTCCTGGCTGTCTGTGCCATTTCCTAAGGTTTCGGATGTGGTTCCCCATCCTGCAGGAGTTTAGCCTCGCCATGTCTCTCTCTCTCTTGATGTTGTTTTATCCTTCTCTCTCTCCTGTGTTAAAAATGAATAATGTCTTCTATTGGGGTGTCTGGAAGCTGCTTGCCATCCTTTCCCCATTACATTCCTTATATATATTATGAATCCATTATACTGTTGTTATCCTGTTCATTTGGTAATTTGTGGTCTATTCTGTACACAGAGCATCAACTGCAAATCTATCTGTCCTTGGAGATGGATGCCTCATTTGTTGCTTTTCCTGACTTTTCTTCCATTTTTTTCTGTCTATACTGTAAAACCCCCTGAAGGAAATTTGTGATTCCTGATATTGGGCCATGCAAATAAAACTGACTTGACTTGACAGAAGGAGGAAAGTGGGAAGCCTAGTTCTCTGCTGAGACAGTCAAAGCTGAGAGGAAAACAGACAAATGAAACCACAGGATTCTTGGAGGTCAGCAGCTTCAGATTTAACCAAAACACTCTTTTGCCACAAAAGAAAGGCTGATTGGTCTTATTCCCTTCCCACTAGTTCAGCGTGACCCTGATCCATCACACATGAGGCGGGCTGTTGACTTTATTTGCATCACTATAATGTCCCACTGCTTAAATGGCTGTGTATGGCAGCTACCAGGCCCCAGTCAAACCGCAGGACCCACACACACTCACAGGCCCACGTACTCCTCCTCCTCTCTCTGCGGCGTGGCCTCCATTAAACTTTAAGGGTTTCTACTTGTCTGCCGTCACCAAAACACTGGGTGAGCTTGTTCTCTTGTCAGTCCCTTCCCACCCTGCTGCCCGCCACATCATGCTTTATTCATACTGTCACATGGTTTAAAACGCCGACACAAACCACACTGTGACACCGTGCCACCTAGTCACACTGTGCATCGCCCACTGTCTAACTCGCTTCCTCGGAGACACTGTTTTGTGAAAGATGATTTTTGGGCCAGTTTTATACAGAAAATAAAGGAGAGACGAGGAAAACAAGAAGCTGCAGAGGGAGATTGACGAAGACGAAGAGGGATTAAGGGAATCTCAGGACACGGTTATGAGGTTGCTTGTTCTTGTCACTTTCCGATATTGGGTTAGGGTTAGGGATATGCAATAAACAATTATGTGTGTGTGTCTATATACAGTATATATATAAATAACATTAGGGCAGCATTCAGTTGTGCATCCCAATGTTTCCTTTATGCTGACATTTAAATAATTCATCACACTGATCTTGCCAGTCACCAGTTATTACTCCACTGTGACCTCTGAAATTTGAGATTCCCCTCTAATGAGATTTAGAAGTACGGCTGGCTCCCCATATAGATGCAAGCGTTTTGCCATAACTTAGGGTTCAGTTTACAAGGACGAGGCATCAACTTATCTACAAAAAAGTCCCTATAAAGTTCTTATCGACTGATTTTTACCAGTCGTCATTAATTCTTGATTCTTGATGCAAGTATGCTCAGGCTTTTTGATGGACAGAAGTCTGAGCCAGACATAAATGCAGAGCTTTATTCCAAAATTAGACAGTCGCAGATTCTCTGATATCATGATTAGGACTCTAGCATCAAAGTACATCTAATTATGGAACCTCTATTTGAACCTTTCTTTACGAAACGGTATCATTTTTAAGCATCTGTGATAGGATATTGAGTGTTGACGATCACAGAAATGAAACGCTTTGAGGATATCTTTAACTTTTGGGAGAAGAAGCGAAAGGAACGAGGTTAGTCTCTACACTGGGAAAATATTCACCACAAAGTGTTTAATATAGATTGCTAAAAGAATAAATCTACTTTGTTAAAGACTGTAAGTGCTAGAGGAAGAAAAGACATCTTTATCTCACCACAATGGTAGAATGTTTGACTGTTTTCAGCTTTTATTAAAATACTCATCTAGACTGCATAATACTGTAAGTGGTATGGGTTTGTACTTTTTCATTCAACCATTATAGACATGGAATGGGTTGTAATTGAATTGTATCTGATGAAACTCATCAAAGAATTACATCATGTAATCACCGGCTGAAAACAACTTTACCTCGATCATCTTTCTCTAAAACTAAAGACATCTTTGTTGCCTTGATGAGGTACTTTAGCTGTCTTTTGTTTTGTTTATGTGATTAATTATCCGCGCTCATGTTTTCCACATTTCCAGCGTTTAATTATGTTTTTGTCTCTCAGCCATACCACTCTGGGTTACCTCTTTGGCCTCCATGTAGGATTTCTTCCATACTAGGCATTCCTCTGGTCTACTGCTGATTAGGTGTTTGGATTTTTGCCCCACTTGGCCTGCAGCTTGTTTGAATTATTGATTACAGCTATGCAAATATATATAAGGTATGGCTTTGTCCTCAAGAAAACTGGTGATGACTTTGGTGTCCCCTGGGTACTTTTTTTTTTTTCATTTATCGAATTGAAATTTGCAGCTATCGACTATCAGCGTGTCACTGACTCTTGGTGGAGCTTTGATCTGAAAGTGGTGGCACCAGCGCTGTTAAAAACTCTGTGTTGGTTGAAAACCCTGCAGGTAAAAGTTGTTCTTCCCCCTACCGAGAGGCCCCTGTGCTGGCCTGCCGTCCTGACTCTCCTCCCCTGAGCGCCCGGAGCTGCTGGAGATGAGTAATCAGACTCATTACTGAAGCCTCTGGCCAGCTACTCCATGTCACTGCATGTAATTAATCTACCTGAGCCAACTCATAGTGTGGGCCCCCCTGGGGGATAGAGAGGAGGAGGAGGAGGAGGAGAAGAGAGGAGAGGAGAGGAGAGGAGGACAGCTAGAGAGCAGATAAGGGGAAAGTGAGAAGAGTGGAATTAGGATTATAAGGGAGACGAGGACAACGATGGAGGGCAAAGAGGAAGAAAAAAAAGAGGAGACACAACGAGAGCTAGTAAGTGATGAAAAGAGGAAAAGAGATGGAGGAGAGAAATAGGGAGAAAGGAGCAAATGGGACAGGGAGAAAAAAAAGGGCACATTAGAGGTATAGAGAGGGGAAGGGTCAATGAGTGGGGACAAGGGAGGGGAGGTGACAAGAGGAGAAAAAAAGGAGAAGGGAGGGGAGGAGGTGTAAAAAAGTACGAGGTGAGCACAAAGCCGTCCCTGGCCTCATTACAGTAACACACCAGCCTGGCTCGGGTTCATTCGTTATCTGCTCCTGCACTCGTTTATTCTCTCGCTACATGAATTGTCTCCATGGATTGCATGTCTCCACGGATAGTATGAATAGATATGGCTACTGCGTATGTATGTATGTGTGTGTGTGTGTGCGCTTGTCTGAAAACTGCCGATGTTAACAAAACAGAGCAGCTGGCTGGTCAGG
Source organism: Scomber scombrus (assembly GCF_963691925.1). NCBI lineage: Eukaryota > Metazoa > Chordata > Actinopteri > Scombriformes > Scombridae > Scomber > Scomber scombrus. The sequence goes on from NC_084979.1 coordinate 6,493,729, forward strand.
GGGGAGAAGGACCAGAAACCGAGAGGTGTGCGCATATGTGTGCGCGTCCGTGTGCGGGTCACCCTCGTGTAATTAGTCATGTTGAAGGATACCTGAGCGTGTGTTAAAAATATACTGCCGGCACACACATACATACAGACAGACACACACACACACACACACACACACACACACACACACACACACACACACAAGTCCCCTATTTCTGCTCAGTTCCATTTATTTCAATTCAATGGAGCTTTGATAAACAACTTCGCCTGTTTTCTTCTCTTTTTTTCTGCATTAAAGAAAACAGATACTGTGCATGTACAAATGAATGAGTGCAATTAAACAACATGAAAATACTGTTTTTCACACTTGTACTTCAATGTATTTTAGTCACTATCTCTCTCCCCCTCTCTCTCTCTTTCACACCTACAGTACATCTGCAGTGAGTTTGTGCTTTTAGCTGTTATTTACTCATTAGTGATTGCCTAAAATAACACTGCAGCAGAATGTGTGCATAAATGTAATGATTGTGAACAGTTGCCTGCAAGTAATGTGTTTTATAAGAAAAGTAATGCCAACCTGATTATGTGTTTTTAAATAAAGTTTATATTAGACATACCTGCCTTTTTCTGCCTGTAATATCCACTTCTGGCAATTAAAGCATGATGAAGGTTTTTAATTGGTATACTTAAGCAACTCAAATTGCTTGGTTTAAGGTTAGGGATGGATTGTCATCTTGGTTAAATACTGTATGCAAATATTTTCTATATTATTATTATTTTTTTTTAAAAATATTTAATAATTAAAACGAAGCAGAAACTAATTAAAATCAACATCTTTCCCTGACCTTAATCAAGCGTTTTAGTGGCTCATACCAAATGACAGATCATTAATTCTGGTCTCTATTGTCAAAATCCTGTGCTTTGTTCACCCAGTCATCCACCCTGACCTCCACCTCATGACTACTGTGCAGCACATGAAAGTCACTTATTGAATGAGGATAATAGAGCCACCAATAATGTATGTTCTAAAATATATTTGTAAAAGCTAATAAGGATAAGCACATTTTGTAGACAACAGTGCTGCAGAAAAACATGTGTGTGTACTGTATATATTATATGCTTGTTATGTGTAGCATGTTAGTGAAAGTTTTTAAAAAAAAAGTCTAGACTAGTACCAGGTCCAGACCGACGTCTGAACACAAACACAGCCTGTCACCCTCCCGAAAACTTACTGCGCTGCTCTCGAGTGTGCCAGATGCATGGAGTTAACAGTGGGACGCTCACACACACAGACACACACTCACGCCGTGTTTGATAGCCTGTGTGTGTCAGCGTAATAAATCATGTAAAGCAGGTTGCTGGTTGTTGCTGATGCTACAGTCTCCGTCTGCTCCACATGATTAGGAAGAGGATCATGTGGAGAATCTCCATATGTCTGCTTCACGTTGGGCTACCGAATACCCTGGGGAGGAAGTGTGTGTGCGTGAGTATGTGTGTGTGTGTGTGTGTGTGTGTGTGTGTGTGTTGTCCGTGAACAAACCAGTAGGTATCTGCGCAGCTTGCAATGCAACCTATCTGTGTGTGCGCCAGCGTGTGTTCTTCCTGTGAGCATCCCCGTGTGCATCCATGCATACGCTGCGTCCCTGGTGTATTTGAGTATGCAGGTTCAATGTTTCGGAGATGGCAAAGGGGGGGGGGGCTAAATAATGCACAAAGAGACAGTAAGATTGAATGGATGATTGTACATCCACTGCTGGCTAATTTTCTTGGTGATTTATTACACTGTAGTGTCCCAGTCACAGCCAGCCGTGATACATATACAAACACTTCCCTACTGAGAATACTGAATACAATGGTAACCAGAGCGCACGTTATCAATCATAGTGGATGGTCTATATGTTGTTCCTCTGTATTAACTCTTTCACTCTCATTTTTCATCATAACGCACTCATCATTACTCATAACAAAGCAGGTATTTGTGGAGAGAGGACTACAAACCTGAGAGCTGCCACAGATTTCAACTGTTGTTTGACTATGTACTAGAGCTCGACAGATATATCGCTCTGCCGATATTGGCCTATCACAGATATATCAGTATCGGTGTACATGTTGTCCAATATGGGTCAATATTTTTAAATATATAGAGGCAGCATTTTCATATATATTTGATTCTTCTTCTTATACAAGTTTGATATATATGTACGTGTTTTTTGCTGGTTTTGTTTATAGTTATTGATAATTATCTCGAAAAAAGCTTCAATAAACCTGCTGTACACTATGTACCAAACACCAAACAGCAGAGAGACAAAGTTAGTGACTAGCTGGTGAACTTCTTCAGGAGTTTGTGGAAATTAAAACAGAGCTAAAAGGAGAGTAAATACACATCTGTTAGGTAGCCAGTAGCACAACTCCAAATGTTTGCTGCATATGTAAATAGGCAATAGTGTGTAAACTGTTTGCCTTGTCTCCATGTGTGGTATGAAACTCAAACAGCAGACTTGAAACTTGCTTTATTTGTGTAATCTATCACAGTGAACTTTAAATCAGGATTCAGTTTATTAAAGTTATGTCGGTGATGCAATGCAGAAAAAAATGGGTGTGTTATTTGCTGTTTTCACCCCGATATTCCCAACAGGTGCTGGGATGTGAAATAAGGTTACATCACTGTTTTGGACACCGTAATTAATGCAGCCTCTTCTTGCCTGAAAACTGTACAACCTGATAACTTTCTATGGCTGACCAACTTTGTTACCCGTCCCCGTTGTCCGCTCTGTCCTTCCACCCTCTGCTGTTCTAGTTCATCTCAGCACTTTCACTTTTGCACAGATCATGTTTTCCTTTTTTTCTCCTTTCAGCATCCCTTTCTCAACCAGTACGATCTTTTATATTCCACATACATTCTCTCTCCATCTGTTACTCTCTCATTTGTTTGTTTCCCCCTAGTTTGCTCGCTGAGCTTAGCCTATCTTTCCTCCCCTCTGTCTTTCTTTCTTTTTTTCCTCTCATTCTCTTGCCCCTCTTTCTACTCCCTCCATCAGACTCTTTGTGCGTAGTCATTGTCTGCTCCTAATTCCCTCAAGTCCTCTTTGGCTCTATCTTTCTTCGTCTTTTTGGCTTCTGTCTTTGTCTGTTTTAGTGGTTTCACTGGCTTTTGCGTGTGTGTGTGTGTGTGTGCGTGTGCATATGTGTGTGTGTGTCCGTCAGTCTGCCGCACCACTGAAATTCATCATCATTTTATCTACAGCTCCCTTAATTGGATCCTATCATAGTCCCACCTGACGAGGAGAGGCAGGGGGGTGGAGAGGAGATGGAGGCTTACTCACTCGGAGAACCACAAGGATGTGTACACGTGGGCGCATCCAATCACACACACACACACACACACACACACACACACACACACACACACACACACACACACACACACACACACACACCACCCCCGCCCCTCCCCCCCCATGTCTACTTTCATAAACAGCTGCAAAGTTGTGTTGAGCCTATATATTTACTATTGTTCCTGCCTTCTGCAAAGAGAACATTGGGATTTTATGAAACATTAAAGTGGATGGAGGATTGAAGAAATGAATGTGTGTGTGTATGTGTGTGTGTGTGTGCATCCATTTGGTTTGCAAGTAAACCAGAGATTTGCTGAGGAGAGTCTCTGTCCTCCAGCATCAGCAACTCTCAGAAGTCGTACTGGTGTAGTAATGAATGTGTGCGAGTGTGTCAAACACTGGGGATGCACACCGCACACTGCTGTTTCCTGGAGTAAGTGCTGGAGTTTGGAGACGTGGGAGGCTTTGAAAACACACTTAAAGAAAAACCAACAGAGAGCGAATAAAATAACTAACATACAACTTGTGGTCTGAGAGCAATCTGTTGTTTATCCACATAACGCACTTGAGTCATATTGGTGTTATAATATCAAAGAGGGAGGTCAGATTTTAAGATATATAGAGCTGTTATTCAAATCCGTTCAATAGTAAAAGCTTGAGTTCCTTCTGCGATAGAACTGCGCTTCTGATTTTGACCGTCTTATTTAAATACTCCACTCATTACTATTTTCCTGCCACTCACTCTCTATTCAACAGGGCTTTCAAGTTGTCAGGTCACAGAGGGCGCATGAAAACCTGTTATAACAACCCTGAAAAAGTCAAATCCTAAAGAGCACTCTCTCCCCGAGCAATTACAGAGACACAAGTCATTAAATATGCACAAATTACCTTTCCGGAACACAAAAGAACTGTAGGAGCCGTCATTAAGGCTGCCTTGGAACTATTTTTCATGTTACAGTTTAACATTAGAGGCAGAGCGGCTTCCAGGATGGCTGAAGCTCATTCTTTGCCTTTTAGTAACAGCAAGAGGCCGCAAATCAGCGTCGTGTTCCCGAGCCCAGCGGTAAAGCGGCGGTCGAGGTAAATGACCCACTGCTCCCGACAAGTGTGTGACAGGCTGACGGAAAAAGGCGGCCGGTGAGGCTGCTAAAAGCCACACGCTGGTTCCCGCTGCCTTTTTAACTGTGAGGGACCGGCTGTTGGACCTATCACGGTGAGCGAGTGCTTCGGTGTGCCCGCCCGCATGTTACTCATATGTCTTGTTAAGTAAGTCATAATTGGGAGTCATTAAAATGCCTGCGTCGTGCCACGATAGGAACTGAGGAAATTAACATTCCTGAAATGGTTACTCCTTATTAGCGATGACAGTTTGACTGAAGGCTGAGAGGCGGGAATGAAGAGAGAGTGGCTTTGCGACAGTCGGCGCCTGTGGCCATACGCCTCGGTTTCAAGAGTCTCCCGCGCCGCTCTAGTCAGGCTTTGCCGGTGTCTCTTCCTCACACTGCGGCGGAGCAGCTCTAATGTACTAAACGGAGCTCCTCTTGATAGATCAAACAGTTGGGGTTGGTCGGAGCAGAGGGATAGTTGATTAGGATTGGCTGAGATGGTAATCAGTCAATAACACGCCCCTCAGCCAACACGTAAGCTCACATTCATCAGGTCAACAGACACTGCAAGGGATTTCACCCCTGTGTAAGCTGATGTAATTCACGTAGATGTGTGTGTCTTACCGTGGTCTTCTGACACTGTATGCTGGTGCTGTTGAACCTCAGAGCAGGGACGTTATGTGTGTTTCCCTGGATGTGGAAGATGCATTCGTAGTTCCTCTGTCCGGACTGCGGTTGTGGAAGGTTCTGGGCCAGCAGGGTGATGGGCCTCATGACTCCAGCGGGGATATAGATCTGGGTGGAGGGCAGGATCTGAGGACACTCCTGGAGATGAGGAAAAATAAGAATAAAAGGGAGTGAGACACAAATGGAGAAGAAAGGAAGAGATCTCTGTGGCCACAATTATGACTCACTTTATTATTCTTCCCAAGAACATCCAACCACTTAAAATGCTATCCCAGCATCCTTTGTTTTCATGGTGGGATATGTTTGAAGAATCAGATGGTCTAAAACCTCCACTTACAAATTCCCAACACTCCTGAGGATCAATTTGTCCTAATTCTAAACCGCTGAATATTGAATGTGGCAGTTGCTTGTCAAAATGAGTACATGGCATTTTGGAATCAAACCCTTCCCAATATTAATGAGGCAGTTATGGATATTAAGTGTGTTTTGGCCTGAAAGAACACACCAAAGGATATTCTAATTCCTTTCTGTGTGGACAAAAAAAAAAAAAAAAAAGAGAGAGCCTGAGGCAGCGTCTCAGAGGGATACGGACAGTGTTAATTCTACTACACTGTACTGTAAAACAGCGAGTGTGGCGGATTAGAAAAGGGAGATGAGTGAGGGGTCAGCGCTTCCATTCAGCAGTTTCTCTATGCTCTTCAATCAACAAAAAATTTGGCGAGAGCAGTAACTTTGCATATTAATTAAAGGGAAGTAATTGAAATCTCAAAGCGTTTTTTTTTTTTTTTTTCCAGCCGCAAGTAAATGACAAGACAACACGCGGCTGTCAGCTGGAGTCTCTGCTTCACTACTGCTCATGCTCTAGAATCAAGGCTGCATTAGTACCCCCAGGGGCCCCTGGGCACTGAAGCTCATGTCCCCCAAACAACTTTTATTTTATTAATATTAGAATAACGCTGCTGTTAGGTGGAAACCTTGTAATTCCATGTTTTGTTTTGGACATACTAGATTTCTGACAGTGATCGTAATGATCAACATTAAGAGAATGGGTCAAGCCTTGTGTCATATTTCTCTAGAGCCCAACATTGTGGGCCCCTTTCTTCTCAAGGGCTCTTAATGTTGTCACTTCTGTCTAATTATCAGCTTGTCAATCAACTAACTGTAAACTCAAATGAGATTGATTTAAGTGTGTTTTAATACAAGAGTCATTTGCATTTTATGTATTGTCCAAAGATGGAGTTATTGTTTGAAAAGAGTAAAAGTGTAACTAAAAGACTGACTTGTTAAGACATGATCTGCAGTTTAAGTGGATTTTAAAAAAGCTTCTGCGGTATCATAAAGGCTGTAATTACCACTGAACTAGTTAATATCTACTAATGTGTGTCTGCTGTTCATCTGGAGACGCGGTACACAATAATAAGGCCGTACAAACACCAAAGCGGAATGTATACATTTAATCGTATTCCACTTTAAGCGCCATTAAGCAAACTATCATTTTCCTATTAGGAAGGAACATTTATATCCGCAATGATAAATCAGTGGAAAACTGCATTATATTTAATAAGGAATGAATACCTAAAGTTAAACCGCACAGCCTCTTGCGCTGCAGAGTGAGCTCAATTTGAGTTTGCTCTGTGCTGAGCTACTGTCTAATGGAGCATTGGTAATGACTTGCAGATTGGTCTGGGAACAGCAGAGAGGATGTGGAGAGGAGCGAGAAATTTGGCTATAATGGCATCCGGAGACACCTCTGCTCCCTTCATGACAATATAGCATGCTCCCACAGCTGGAGGTGATACTGACGCCATAGGAGAGAATGCAAGGAGAGATTTCAAGGTGTAAATGTGGGGAGATTGGTTAAAATAAAGTGTTAATTCAACATAATTGCAAGTGAAGAAGTGTGCAAAAATGACGAGACAAGAGTTAAAAAGTGGATGAGATAGATATGAACAAGCATGGACACTTTAACGTATATAAAATACAATAAGTGATGAAAAACATTATTTCAGCATGAGGCGTTTACTTTCAACCGGGAAAATCTGAAAATTGTCATGTTTCGTCATTAAGTTATCTTAAAGCTGCACTAGTCAATACTTTTTATGTTAACGATTGATTAATAGGCTATAAAAGGGGAATTCAGTGTTGTGTTTTTAATTTATTCTGCTTTCTTCAAGTGCCTCCCAAAAAACCCCCAATTAATGCAGGTTTAAAACTATCTGTAAATTAACCACAACATATATCGATTGCCTGTTTTTAGTTGTAGATTGTGTCATTTACGTTTTTTTTAACAGTAAATTGATAGTAACTGATATTTTTGCCAACTGTCTTGTTCCACTTTACGTTAAAACATAAATTACCAGTTGGATAATGTGAGAAGTCTCACATCCTACTTGTAATTACCAGCAGGAGGTTGCGATGAACAGGTTTTTCCCTGCCGGCGGCTCGTATTTACGGAGGATCTGACATGATGTGAACGTGGAGGAGGAAGAGGAGGAGGAGGAGGAGGAGAGCAATAAGGAAACACAGAGAAGAGATCAACTCAATGCCAGTAAGCCCAGTGAAGCAGATTGTCAATTAGTGGGGCTGACAGTTAAAGTTTAAAGTATTCACAGATGGCGACAGACCGCTAATGAACTGCTTCTAGCCTCTAATAAAATGGAAAACAGGACTAAAGAAGCTGAGAAAGGAAAAAGGGGAACGTGTATGGATGTGCGTGGTTATGATGACTTAAGTCACTTTCAGAGACACACACACCACACTAAAGACCAGTTGCTTGGGGGCAGCTTGTGCAATTTGGTACAAAAGCCGCGTCCCAAAATTGTAAAACTCTGATTTTTGGGTCAGTGGTTAAAGTTAGGGTTAGGCAAGTAGTGGTTATGGTTTGGGAAATTAGTGCGTTGGTATGTGTATGTGTGTGTGTGTGTGTGTGTGTGTGTGTGTGTGTGTGTGTGTGTGTGTGTGTGTGTGTGTGTGACTAGATACTCTGACTAGATGGCAGAGTATCTGCTGAAGTAGCTTTCATTGTTAATGTTAGAAGGACCGCGCTTAAGCATCTGCTCCACTTGTGGCGTTGAAATCCTGCATGGTTGCCACACACACACACACACACACACAGTGAAACCACTTCATATCTGTGCCTCTCTGCCGCTCCCTATTGCTTCAACAACATGTGCACAAGCATACACACACACACCCTCACTCACACACACACACACCCTCTTATGGTCTCTTCCTTATTACTGATGAATCAAAGTCAGGATAAAAAGCGAATTCCTCTGAGGAACTTGATAATGTGCACTGCACACAAACACACACACGTAAAGGAATACCCCACGTAGGACCTATATACAGCGCAAAGACTCACGATCACATAAAGGGAAAAAAAGAGAGGGTAACACACGCACCCACGCACGCACGCACAAACACACACACACACACACACACACACACACACACACACACACACACACACACACACACACACACACACACACACACACACACACACACACACACACACACACACACAAAGGAAAGAGGGAACAAAAGATGTGGAAGCAGAGGATTGTGGGAGCTATTTCATTAGGAGTGGTGACAGGTGTCAGAGCTGAGTCTGCATCAGATAGCACAGCAGTACAACACAATGAGACACAACAATCTCTTTTACCTGGGGGATTCCTCTAATCCGTCGCTCTTTCTCCTCTCTTTTCTTTTCTTCCTCTCCCTCGATCTTCTCTACAACATCTCTCTCTCTTCTACTTCCTTTGCCTTTGTCTTTCAACCTTAAATGTTATCCAACTGAGCATGCATCCTCCTCTACAAATTCATATGATTTCACACCTGAGAGCTTCACGGTAGAATCGGTCTGCTCCCGGTGGTCGCTGGAAACTTCCCAAATACAAACACCCACGCTCCAAATTTACTAAAGTGTGAACGGTGATGTGGAGGGTGAGCGGAGATAAACCGTCGGATGAGAAAAAGGGTGAGGAGAGGTGAGGCGAGAAGGAAGAAGGGGGGAGGAGATGAGGAGGCGAGGCGAGGTCTTGGGAGCCGTTCACTCGTTTATTAAAGTGGGGGATGAGAGTCGAGGAGGTCAAGTCCCCAACAGAGCGAGGCAGGGGTGGAATGCAGCGACATGGGAGTCGTACACAGAGCTTATATCTATCCAATCTAATTCCCACACACATGCAATAGATACACACACTATGCTACATTTAGATACACGCACACAGAATGCACATAATATAATCACACACAAAACACACACACGTTCACATTGATCGTCACACACATACAACTACACACTCTGATCCAAAGCTAAATCTTGCCCTCTGGCTCTGTGCAGTAAAAGTTGTGCAGCCTTAGGTCTGTGGAATGTTTTACAGTAGCCTTGGGGCCAAACACACAGACGCTGTGATCAAAGGTAGGAAGGTTAAGCCTTCAGCAGAATTGGTCTGGAGTTTGTCTTCGATACTCTCAATTTAAAATCTCTATTACCCTTCTGTCACTTGCTTTTGGTGTCCGTGGGCTTAAAACAGCACCTCGTCTCAGTTCATGAGGTGATATTTTCCAGAATATGCTTGATTTTTGAGAAATGGCTAAATTTGGTATATATGTGGAAATAAGCAATGTGTTGTGGGTATTTCTGTCTCCCAGCAGCTTTAATTAATAACAGAAATGATGCTTAGTGTCATTTTGGATGTATCAGGCCCAGGTCCAAGAATTGTCCGTGCTGGCGGCACAATAGAATACTTTAACTAAATGAAGCAGGGCCATCATTAACAGCATCAGCTTCAACTGATTTTCCTGCTATGACAAGTCAAAATCGATTTCTTTTTGTAATGATGATTTCAGATTTTAAAAAGTGTTAAACAGCTAGCTGCCAGTATAAATCATACTGAATTATCAAGCTACTGTAGATGTAGTCGTAGTAGTAGTAGTTTAGTACATGCACAAACACAATTCCAGCACAGAGTCTTCAAACTGAACTGAATAAACTTAATCATCATCGTCATCACTGAATCAGCAGCTTTAAGCTTTAGAGATGACCTCACTGGTGACTGAAAGTAACGGTGTCAGCTTAGCTCATGATACAATATGCTGTATACGTACATTACTTACTGGCTAAAAGCCTACTGGAAAACAATGAAAGTCATAAATATAAAAACAAAGGATAGGTAGTGCATATATTATGCTGTGAAGATGTAGCCTGACCTGAGTAGCTAGGAAGGTGGTAGGAAGCACTCTTGTTTTATTGAGTAAAAACATGTGACCAAAAAATGAAAAAGAATACACTCAATCAAAAATGAACTTGCTTAACTCAAGATACACAAACTAAGGCATGCTCACATGCACACAGCTACACTGTCATCCTCTGAATCACCCTCTAAATCTTCATCTCACCCCTTAAATAGGCCCTCTACTACTGTATGGCTTTCCTCTCCATTTAACCAACTGGCACTTAACAATGCTACTTGTATCAGTCAACACTGTTTACCACACATCATTCACAGCATTTTCCTCACTAGTGTAACAAAAACAATAAATCATGTGAATATTAAAACAAACATGTAACCCTATACTTAGTAGTAGTGGTAGTTCTTCGTGTTTGTTGAGCCAAGGTGGGTATGCTAAGTAACAAAGACAGACAATGCTTAACTTATGAAACTCAGAACTAAACCAATAAACAATCACTCAACTTAATAAATGGTTGTGTTTTACTTTAACCAAAGAAGTTAGCTGGAATGTGAATTGTAACCAAAAATAAAGCAAAACACATCAAACCAGGGATAGTATGTGTCTGCAAATGATTGATTACTGATAAACTAATGGCTAAACAATTAACAAGCATAGTTCAATTAATAAGGTAGTTGGTGTTAATGGTGAAAAATGGGCACTAAGGGTGTATTTCACCTACAGTTTGAAGCAACAGACTAACTTACTACTGAACTTCATGTTTGTGTTAACAGTGAAACAATCACTTAGTTATGTACGTGCTGAACATATGTGAAACTCAAATCAGAGAAGGGATTTGTAATTTCCATCTCTAATAGCAGTTATAGCAAAATAAAATCTATGGTCTTGGAAATGCAGGGTTTGGGTTTACAGTATTTCAGTGGTATGTCTAGGTCAGTTAGCTCAGAGTGAGCATACTGTGCTTTATATTCTACTTTAAAGGCATGAGCACACTATTATGTACAATTTTCTCCCTCCTCTGACCACTTTTTTGGTGGTCGTTAAGGGAGTTGTATCCGAGGTCATGTTCTTTTCCTAAACCTAAGCCACAGAGAATATTGCACGGAGTATCTTCTTACTAAACCTTCAGCTGATCTTCTTTCCCGCCCTCTGGCTGCTACCTGCTCTGCTGTTTATTTAACTGGGATTATACCTTGAGTCATGAACTCCCGCTGACAAGGAGGCTCTACTGGCTTTTCATACTCAATCTTCCTCTCCCCAAAGCCTACTGCTTCTCCTTTCACTTTTTATACTCTGTTGTCTCCATCCTTCCGTCTGCACTCATTGTTGGTGGAGACATTGGGACATGATGTTCTTAGGGTACTTGGAACATTAGCGGACCACCAATACAAACAGAGGGGCCAAAAAAAATGAGAAACACGCATTACACTTATGCACAGAGGCAGGTAAAAAGTTTAACTCCCCTCATGTTTTGCTGTTTATGAGCTAGTTAAGCAAAATGAAAGAAAGAAAGTTTATTTATGTTTAGGCTGAGATGGAAAAAGCATGACATTTACTTATCCTATATTTACCTCTGACACACCAAAAGTCATTATAGCATCTGTTTACTCTCTTTCCCTCACTTCTAATTACTTCCTATCCGGATGGAGACATCACATCTTCGGTGATGTCAGAGATGAGGCGAGAGCCCCGATTGGCTGGCTGCTGTCACCCACGAGGCCACCTCACCGAGGCGCTGACAACCTCCGAGTATGATGGATGAGGGACATTGTGTGTTTGTCTATGTGTGTGAGTGTTGGGAGGGGGGTCAGCACAGTGTAGAGGGTCCCCACGGATTAGCGTTACAGTCCAATGAACCATTTCAGAAAGGAGGGGGCGAGACCCCATCGACCAGTGCTGTTACACACACACATGCACACACACACACAGAGAAAGGAATGGACCTGATATGATGACCACATCTCCCAGGAGGGAGAGAGGAAGAGTCATCTCTTGAGCAATGTCTCAGTTTTAGACACTAATATAGTTATACCCTTAGAGAATAAATCCAACAGCAAGTAACACACACACACACAGCAAAGAACAACGCAATAACATACAGTGATGTATCCTACTAATCCCTGTAGATCTCTCCATTCGATCAACACACAGACAGGTCATAAGGCTCTATCTATATAGATCTCCTCCAACATTTGATCCTCCTATGCAGATACATCTCTCCTTTCTCTTTCTCCTCATTTACAACTTCTTTTTCTTTATCGGTGTCTGGCTCTTATGGCCCCATAGAAAATAAAGACGGGTCAAAACGGAGAGAGCTTTATCAGCCTATACATCACGACATCCAGATATTTCTGCTGTACTCAGAGCAGTTACTACACAATATAATATCCTCCCTAGAGGCTTGTCTGTGTGGTGAATCCTGTAGATTTTATGTAAAAAATCCAAGAAGAGAGGTCAAACAAAGGCCAGACATAAACTGATATTTATAAGCACGGCAGCTGTACTACCCATACTCTTATAGCCTTTGTTACTACCGAATAGTGATGCTTGATATGTGGATTGTGTGCTGTGTTTAGGCATTCTGGTTGAGTATATACAGTACATGTCTATGTACAGTAATATCAGAAGCATAGGACCTCTCTGACCAAAGCTAACCTAATAAAACACTCACTTGCTCGAGAATGCATAAATTATTCGGCTACTTTTAAATTAGATAACACTTCTGCTTTCTGTAGGTGGTGCTCTATCATTTAACGCCATCATTCTAACCTCTGTGCTTCTGTACACACATAAAACACATAAAACACATAAAACGCACTCCTTCCTGTGCACTGGAGGTTTCTTCACAGAAACGACCTTCCATAGACAAGAGTGCAACTGAAGAAGCTTATATGAAGTGGATATATAAATCCCTTATGTGTTATAGTGGGTTTGTATTCAGGCTGCATTAAGCATTAATGCAGCAAAAGTAGTTATTTTTTCATGTGAGTGTTATTTTTATTTCTTATATTATCTTGTATAAATGAACCTACTGTACTTCTGATCTAGGACTGTCATATAATGGAAAATTTATAAAATCAACTGATTTGTGGCGCATTGCTGCTTAACAACACAGCTCTGTTTTTGATTTTACATAGTTTGTGTTGACTTTAAAGAGGATAAAGGACCTTTCTCTGTGTGCTTTTTGTTACTCTACACCGGCCTGTAAATATGCTGCTCGGACGATTGCCTCCCATCTGGTGAGTCTGTACTTCCAATTTAATTTTCTGTCGCAAATTTTATGAGCCGCTCAAATGTCCGAGGAGTTTGGGGATGGTCATCCAGTACTGTGATCTTTAGAATGAATCAGAGCTTGACAGACCCCCAAATACCTTATAAAAAAGTACACATTTTTATTACTGTTTGAGCAAGGTCTCCATGTGTCCAACAGTTCCACTTCTAGACTTGTAGCTATCAAGACACAGAAAAGATAGCGTGCCTATGGGGGAAAGACCTCTACTCCATTGACTGTATAGAGCTCTTCATCACACATGTCTCCATTAGAATAGGAGCGCTCTGGGTGCTATCTCTGATGACCGAGTGCGATTGTGTGTCTATATGGATGCTATCAGGTCTGGATGGTCAAAGAGGAGGATGTAACCGATAAGCATCAGCTAGTGGATCGATAGGGGCCTCTAAAAATACACAATCTGTTTGTGAGCGTGTATTTCTGAGGGTGACACAGTAGATACACGACAGATAACAAGGCGCTATTCGGTACAGCCTAACTAAATGCAGTCCTCTGATCTTTTTTATTTCAGCTCACAGGATCAAGATTTGATGAATTTAGTTTCGTCTTGTGAGCAGAAAATGACAAAGTGCTTCTTGTCATGTGGGAACCCAACCAAAAGCAGACTCGCGGCCCATTTTAGACCATGACCCAGTGAATAATAAGATATTTCCGTGACCCACCTAAGCATCAGCCAACCTTTCAAGGTCAGTGTAAAAGCCCCTGATAAATGTACTGACTTCCCCATCGTCTATGGGTTTCAGTTCCTATTAGTCCTGCTACAAGAGCACGAGTTTCTTGGCCCTGAAGGTCCTAGGTCAGAAAAGTTTAAGCGATGCATAACACAGTCAACTTCACAATAAAAGATATGGCTGTGTCTAGTATGCAAATTCACCGGGGCCGTAAACTTTTGAAAGAGATCACTTCTCTTCGCAAGACCTGTTTCATCTTTTATTCTAGGTTTGTGACTCATCCCCTGTGCTTCATTTCAACGAGACAACTTTTCATCTATTTTGCTCAAATGAACCGACTTCCTCTGTCTTAGTCTCAGGTGGAAGGAGGGCAGGCACCCATCGCACTAGACTAGGAGCTTTTTCTGTTCAATAAAAGGCACTTTGAACTGTGTCAGAATCCTTTTGGAGTGTCCACCCACTCTTACCGCTTTTTACTGCAGGGGATATGGAGCGAGGTGGGTGAAGTGGTAAAGATAAAACACAGGAAAAAAAGATCATACCGTTATGAACTGAAATACTGATACTTTAATGAATATGTGAACATAAACAACGTCTTGACTTCATTATACTTTTATCAGAAGTCAGGGAAAAATTCATCCATTTTACCTACTTTTACAAACTTCTATGGTAGCTGTGTATGCAAGACTACTTTCATCATTTTTTAATCAAAGCAACTTATTACCTTTTTCCTCACATTTCAAGGGGGATCTACAGTATCAAACTCAAAGGAATGTACACTGCTACAACAAAGCCAACCTATGGGAATAGTGTAAATAATGGAATTATGACAGCGTTTGTTATACAAGGACCCTGTATGATTGATATATGACTGCTTGAACCTTGCCTTGTATGCACTTCAATGAAACAAAATAGGCTAACATGTAGCAATGAACCCATTTTTTAACAAAACCTGTAATTGAGACCAATATGGTCACCTGATCAAGCATAGATGTTAAAATTGTTGTCATTGTGAATAATTCTGAGTATGAATTTGAGTGGCCTTGGATGTGATTACATCTCTGAGACTAAGCATTTGTTCAGAGGGTTTTTTTTTGGTGAAAAATCAACTTTATTCTAACAGCTGTGGCATGTTTCGATAGTCTTTCAGATATGTTTATTAAATCTGTTAAGGGTGACACGGACACAAGTATAGGGCTAGGTATCAAACCTCAATACTTTCTGATTACTGACTCAAATGGGTTTACAGCATTTGTAGCAAAGGTTAAATCGGACATTTCCCAATGTAGGTCATAACTTTGCCTTTTTTATACTCCGTTTTTTTGAAATAGGGTATTTTTTTGGTATATGTACTGGTATCTTGTACTAAACAGCTGGAATCACATATTCCATTGAGAATCAATGTTGAAATATTACAACCGTGATCAAGTCTTAAACACCATGGTTAAAGTTCAACAAAGCAATATTGCAACCCTTTTGCTGTTACACAGGAAGCAACTGGTAGCAACTAAACACAACAAACTAATAACAAACCTCTATAAGCAAACTGTAGAACAATGGACTGAAGAGCACTGATACCTCTGTTAATCCTCTTCTCCTCCTCCTCCTCCTCATCATCATCAACAGTTTCATGGCCAGCAAACTCAACTGAATCCACTGAGACTCCAAAACTCTTCCAAAACTCATTTCCCACATATGATTACTCATGTGCCTTCAGAGCAACAGTGGAATGAGTTTTATAAAGCCTTGAGCATGACGGAGTAGTGGGGTTAGATGAGAAACAGCATTGCAAAGGGTCATATGTATGAAAAGCTGGAGTGATGCAAGTCTCAATATGTTTGCTATTTTAATACATTCATAAAGCTCAGTTAATTACACAAAAAGTGCTGCATCTACCCTGCTGGGTGGGAGAAGTCATGAATGGAAGCTAAGTATAAGGTAGTTATGTAAAAGAAAAGAAAATCATCAGTGACATTTGAATATTTCCTGTTCCTGTCCTACTGATGAAAGAAAGTTATGTAGCTCTAAGGATAATCTTAACGACAAACATGTGATGCAATTAAATGCTTTTCAGCAGCAGAGCTTCAGGAAACGAAGAAACTAGGGCAGATAGCATTAACTAAATGACATGGAATTATTAAGTAGATTCTAAGGAGACATGAGGCACTGGTGGTGTCACGACCCTCAAGTACGCTTTCATCTTCTGAATGCTTAAACATCTCTCGCATCCTCCATCCTTCTCCTCTTTTCATCGGCTTGCTCTCGCCTCGCTCTGCTTCTGTGCAGTTTTCGTTAATGCTGCTCCCTCAAACAGATATCTTCCTCTTCTTCTTATTCTTACTTAACCCGCCTAACTCTATATCCTTGTGCTTGTTATTGTTGTATTATTCTTCCTTCGTCTATGTCCTTCTTGCAATGTTATATCTTCCCTTTGCCCCTTTTTTTCAAATGAACTGCTGTCTTTATTGTTTCATCTATTTACAAGTCTTATTTAAATAGGCCAACTAAAAACCTCATGTTCATTGTATCCTAATTTTCACCAAGCTTGTTGATGAATTGGCCTTAAGCACGTTCACTGTCCATCATCATTCCAGAAGAAATAAAACAAGCTTCTTCAGACAAACTTAATTAGAGTCATCTTATCGTGACCTCAGACCTTCCTCTGGAGAGAGAAAAAAAAGGGGTTGTGATATTGCTTCCATTTATTCCCTGTTTATTAAATTAAAACTTTAGAGCTGGTATCAACTGTATTTGGTTTATATGCATTTAATTAACCATGTATATGGAGCTGACACAGCTGGATGTGTCACTGTGCCACATTACAGGTTGATTAAAAGAGAAACCTGCATGATGAAAATTGTAATCATAGTTTTATTAATTGTCTTTTTTTTGCAGAAGGCGTTTTTCCTAATATTTTGTATATACTGCGCACACAGTTTTATTAATGAGGCCCCTGGTTATTTTAGCAAGCTTGCTTCTTATTTAATAACTAGGCCACTGCAACACTCCCCCTTGTATGTTTTATTGTGGATGCTCCACCTTTCGCTTCTCATCTCATCTGTCTCTCTCCATTAAACACGCCAACGATCAGAGAGGCATCTGGAGATGCATCTTTAAGCTTTAATACACTTTGAATAATTAACACACAAGTGCGTGCACATATAGACACACACACAACTGAGTCTATCAGTGGCAGGCGGCTCCCCCAGCCAGCGAGACCTAGAGGGAGAAGGGGAAGCTTGTTCCGTGCCAGCCCACACCACAGAGCCTCCGAGCTGGGCAGCTCAGAGCTATGTACCAGCCTGAGCTCCAGCAACCAGTAACAATGGTAAGAAAGCTGCAACTGTGACAACCTTAGCCGGGAGACAGAAAGAGAGGGTGTCTGGCTCCTTCTAATTGACTTGTTCAGGGATTGAGGGACAAGAGGAAGAGCTCAGTGGGTTAGAGATGAGAAGGGGAAACCCGTACAGAATGCTATGAGCACTGACACTGTGGGAGTATGTGTGTAGAAAGGCTGGCTTGTGGCCTTTGCAGCTTGTGTGCACGTGCATGCATGCACTCTTGCAGTACTGCGTTTTCCTGCAGCAGCGAGGTGACTTGACAAAAACATATGAGCGTCCAGCCAACTCACTCATCATAGTGATTCATCCTCTAATTAGCAGGACGAAGGCTAACACTGATCCACATATCTGTATTCACCTTCTGTTCATCTGTATCCTAACACAGCCTGCTAATGATTATCAATGAGGCTAGGCTACAAGGCCACAGGTTCAATCCCCTGTGCAGCAGCAATGCATCATGGTCCTATACTGTAGTTCACTGAGTATAATGCGGTCAGGTTTCCAGGAGGGAAAGGGTGAGAAAGAGTAATAGAAAAAAAAACAGATAAAGGAAAGGAGGGGCAAGAGGGAGGAAAGAGAGAAAGAAAGGTAAAAAAAGGGAGAAAACAGTGAAGTAAGACAATGAGGAAAGGAAAATGAAATAAGAAAAGAAAGAAAAAATATAGAGCCAATTAATGAAGGAAGTAAGCCAAAAAGGTACATTTCAAAAAGAAAGAAAGAAAGAAAGAACAAAAGAACAAAAGAACAAAAGAAAGAAAGAACGAAAGATCACAGTGAGAGCAGTCAGAGCTGGTGAGTTGCAGCTTCACACAGTGAAAAGGTCAGCGCCTCCATAGTAAAATAAACAGTTGGAGAAAGGCTGATGCAGAACAATCTCTGGCTCATAATAAGCATTTGACAGATTCACATAACTTCACTCACAGGCCATGTTGTAATGAATACATCCAGTCCAAATAAATACCTTCTAGAAGCTGCACTTTGCTAATCTGTGAACAAATGAATAGAAAAATCTAAGTTCAAATGACTTTATCCTGCTTAGTGTATCTAGTAATTACAACAAACCTTGATTCTGCACCTTTATGTCTAATGCCAACATTCAGGAAGTAGTGTTCCATACATGTAGCGAGGAGGACAGTGAGGGTGGGGGTGGGGTTGGGCGGGAGGTGGACTTTCGTGGAGTTTACTTGCTCTAGATGTTCGCCTATTCACTGTAACCTTAACCATGTACTTTGATTTCCTAACCTTAACCACTATCTAACCACAGATTGTTTGCCATTCCCATGATATTTCCCTCACATTACTGTAGCTGCCATGAAAAATGTCAGCATTGGAGGTAATCTGGGGTTCATCAGTGTCTGGTGATTGTAGAAATGTGCTGCTTACATTATAAAGTATATCTATAAAGTATATCTATCAGGGATGTGATAGGCTGTACATTGCATTGTGCTGCAAAGAGGCCTTATCGAAAGGTAGTTTTTTCTCCATATAGTCTAATGCTTCAACTATACTGTGATACAGTATATATAACATTAGTGACAGAGCTTTAGATGACTGTGTGTGTGTGTGTGTGTGTGTGTGTGTTTGTGTGTGTGTGTGTGTGTGTGTGTGTGTGTGTGTGTGTGTGTGTGTGTGTGTGTGTGTGTGTGTGTGGCTGAAAATTCTCCTTGTAATTTGAGTCCAAAGTTACAAATAAAACATTTTACTTAGTCTTGATATCCTTTTCTAAGATGATTTTACCATTTTTGCCCAGTTAGTGTGTGTATTACACATATTTATGACATATCCAATGATACATGAAGGCAATATATCAATAATAACTAGACTAGCTTAGGTCATGACTGAATTAAATTGATGTTGCATTGAGTTGTAGAGTTGTATACACACATACAAACACAAAAAAATAAGCCCCTTCCTATCTAGGGCTGTTACTTGGTATCCATTTCATGTCTGTGCTGTCAGTCACCTCCTGCATTAATTCATATTTGGGACATGAAATATCCAGAGTTAAAAAAAAACAAAGCGACCCCCATGCAAAATGAATGAACGGCTTAATTAATAAGCGAGCGAACTGCAATAAATAAATGAATAAAAGAGGCAAAGCTGGCAGACGGGAAAATAAATGCAAACAAACCTGCTTTTTTTTCCTATTACTTTTTTCATGTTGGTTTTTATTATTGCCTTATTCCCCCCACCCTATTTTCCCCGAATCTGAATGAAGTCATTTGAACCAACCCCTGGGCCCAGTCGGCTCCACCAACCCGATGCTGGGATTCATTGGAGCAGAGCAAATTTGTTTGTCTCCGTGTTTGTTTGTCCCGGTGTTTGTTTCTCTCATTGTTTGTGTTTATGCACATTTCTGTTGATGGCCTTCTCAAGTGTTTCTCCAACTCTGGCAATTTTCTGCCTGGTCGCTCCTAATGGGCCTCTCTGTTTATCTGCTGTCACAACACAGCTGATTTATATATATTTACATATCCAGGAAGTGACAGCAGAGAATTATATTTACTTTAAGCGAGCAAAAAATTATACACTGGCGGTTATTTGTTTACACACGCGCTGAAGAAAAAGTGGATTTTTTTTTTCTTCTTTTCATTTACCTGTGGCGTAGATTTACATATGCTATGCTTTTTTTTTATCAGATATGAAGTGAAGTCAGCCTCGAGAAATATGACAAATGCCTTTGGGAAGATAACCAGTGTAGTGTGAATTCAATCACTTTGGAAACTGTCTGCTAATGACACAGGGGGGGAACTTTTTGGTTTTTTTCAGGCGGTGGAGATGGGCGATATTGCTTTCAGCGGGGGCTTACGAGCTGGCAAATTCAAACAGAATCAAGGCTGGAGGAGATAAATGTGTGCTGCTGTTGTTGGCTCAAGTGTGCATATGTGTTTCTACAAAAAAATGCTACCTAGTCAATGACAGAGACAGGAACGTCAGGAGACATCACAACACTCGGCCCAAAAAGCCGTCTGTCTCTTCCCTGTCTGCCGTCTTAATAACAATAATCCAACGTAAGGATGCGGTGATGGTATTGGTGTGTGCGCGCCCATCAAAATTCAGCAAAACCTCCCTGACATTCAAAGTGTCTGGGTAGCCATGGCAACGCCTGCACCAAAAAAGATAGAGTACATCAGAAGAAAAATGGGGAGAAAATTTTGAAAAAATAAAAAAGAAAGAAAGAAATAAAAGGGTGAATTTGTTTGGTTTCTCTAAATAGAATGAGGATGGATGTCAGCCTGTGTGTGTTTTATACAGGGGGGTGTAACATGTGATGACAGGGTGTGTGTATATGTGTGTGTGTGTGTGTGTGTGTGTGTGTGTGTGTGTGTGTGTGTGTGTGTGTGTGTGTGTGTGTGTGTGTGTGTGTGTGTGTGTGTGTGTGTGTGTGGAATCAAGTGTTACCCACCTCTTTTCTCCCTCTGTGGCCACACACACACACGCACGATCCTCTAAAATGACTGTTGCACTGTGACACTTTGACATACATCATGATACATACATTTCAGAATAGACACCAATACACATGGATGGATTCACATCCCTCTTAAACTTGAACATGGAACATACATACACACACAACTACACACATCTCCTACATGTTCAACCACACTTAGTACTGGAAGTTGTATGTTTTCTGATAATATCCTTTCATCGTCTTCGTTTTTTCTTCAAAGAAAGAGTGAGTGAGGGACTGAATGACAGGGAGAGAAGTAAGAAGAAAATAGAGGGGTGAAAAAAGGCCTGAATGAAAGAAGACAGTGTATTTGTATCCATCCAATACATAAAATGTTACTCTCACAGAATATAAATCATCTGTGCTGTCAGAGGAAAGAAAAGAGAAAAATGAAAGATAAGTAGTGAGAAGAGAGGGATGGTGGGAACATTTTTATCACCTTTTAAACATAATTTTCAACTAAGTGTTTGTCTGAAACAGACAAAAAGCTGCAGTAAAGGTGGCTGGATCTTTAAGTGCAACTTTCACACAAAAGTCACAAAAGTTAATTTGTGTTTGTCTGTGTGAGTTTTTTTTTTTATACCAGAAACAGAGAATTGGAGAATTTGAGACTGAGACTGAGACTGAGACTGAGACTGAGACGGAGGGAAAGTGTGAGTGAGTCAGGTCAGGGATGGATGAGGGTTTTCATGCAAATATAACATTTGGTACGGTAGCGTGTACCTCCATTTGCATACTCATTCACCTCGACTTGTTTATAAGTGAATAAATCCAGCGCTGCTTCGAGTACAACAGCTGCTGCTGGGCCACTCACAGCAGCAATCATTCATACACACACACACACACACTCCAATGTTCCCAGCTGCATCATTGGCATTACTATGACACTATATGGACGTGAGTGTGCATGCGTGCACATGCATTAATACTCAATTCATACATATGTTGCGTCCGTGTGTATGAATCTGTGTCTTTATGTGTGAGTGTTAGTGAGAACATGTTTAACTACACTCAAACCCTCACCTCAGAAGTGTTGACTCGTCCCTCCTGGAAAGAGCAGTCGCTGGCATCCTGCGTGCACATGTGGCGATATTTGCACCAGTGACAGGGGAACTTTCCATTAACACAGGACAGGCACCTGGAGCGAATGAGAATGTGAGAGAAAGAGGAGATAAAAGTGGGGTAGTTAAGATTTTTATAGTGATAACCACATTTTAAGTCCACAGTACAAATCTGTACTGTAACATCTCTTCTTTTTTGTCCCCTTTTCTTTACTTGGTCAGCCTTGCTGGTTATCAATGCTAATGCTAACTAACCTGTTGTTGTTGTTTTTTTCAAATAAACCAAGATCAAATAGCAAAAAACTGTCAAATATCAAGTGTACTGATTAATAATTGATTAGTTGAGTCCAAAGTTAAAAAAACAAACATTTGCACAGATCACAGAAAAGGTTCATTAAAAAAAATCCTCAACCAGCTCTGAGCTGAAAGTGCAACACAAACATAAGTTACACACACTCATGTCTCTGAAAGGCTTTAAACTCTACTAATAGATCATTTTTTATTGTGTATTTGTGTGTCTGTGTGTGTGATGACTGCTACTGAAAGATTGTTTCTTCTTACATTTGTAAATGCAACTTTGCTCTTGTTGAGTTTCCAATAAGTAATTTTACGACTTAAAATAAATCACTAATACATTTCCTCTGTGTACACATCAGTTTCATAGAAGTTACACAGAAACATCTGAGAAGTTGGGAACTGTTTGGAAAAGGGTAGCTACTTCCAAAACATACTTGGCAGTTGATTGGATGAACCATCTGTCTATCATCGTCTTAGCTTGCGAAGCAGCTGGTTTGAACCATCGGCAGTTGAGACACAAGCACATAACTTGTACTTTGATGGACTGTCATGTGATCTAGTGAATCCAGCTGCCTCACAAGGTAACAAAGCCAGGGCTGTAACTAATGATTATTTCTATTATTGACGGATCTGTCATTTACTTTGCCTAATTAACTGATTCATTGTTTAGTCAATAAAATATCTGATTGAATTACCAGATTAAATACATTCTATTAACACATTTACAAGAAAAGCAGCACATTTGACAGGCTGGAGGTATAATGATTAACATTTATTGCTTGATAAGTGACTTAATCCATTCACTTTTGATCCACAAATTGACTTGTTTAACACTACACAAAGATAAATTATACAACGTCCATGTGGGGAGATCTTAGGACAAATTGAAAGAAATCCACCTTGCAATGAGTAGTGTGTAAACTGTGATGGCAGCACTTAGGACAAACACCAACATAAGCTAGGAAACATCTTCTTCCAAAACTTAAAAAAGAAAAAACTGGAGTGCTTAATTTAGGAAATGTCATTAAAATGTTCTATTTTCACTCATAACTTGTAAACTGCTCATCAAAGTTAACATAAACCTGTGCTAGAACACAGCTACCATGACCTGGATTCATCATAGATTAGGTGCGACGCGCTCGTGGCGAACTGTTGCAGAGTGGAGTTAGAGTAGCAACACACATCAAAAGAAAGCCTTCAACTGGGGGACGCGTATCACGCGCTGACAGGCCGTGTGTGTGGACACGCATCAGTGCAGTCGCACAACATCAAATGTTTATGACCAAATCTCCAAAAATCACGTTGGGATGACAAGTGGAACTGTGGTCTTGTGCATTAAGACTTTACTCCAGCTGTCAGAGAGGCCAGGGCGGATGCTGCAAACTGCCGAGAGAGAACAGGGGAAGAATCCTCTGCGATCCACTCCTCCCTTCTTATTCTCCATGCTTGGAGGCTTACACTGAAGTAAGCTGGCAGACCAAGATAAGCCTGTTTTTATATAACACACTTTTTTTTCTCTTCTTCCTCAGAGTTGAAGAAGCAAAATGAATATATACACATTCAAGCATGGATTACCAGATGAAAACAAGGCTATCATGGCAACCAGAAAAAAAAAAAGGAAGGAAAGGTTGTGTAAAAATATAAAGGTTAGTTGAGGTCTTTAAATTGTCACAGTGAAGAGACAAATCAACAGTTGTTCATTTGTTGTTAAGCGTACCACAGTGTCGCTGTCATGATGAAAAAAGTCAAAATAAACCTTAATAATGGCACAAATACTTTACTTTAAATGTACTGTCATATTCTTGTCATTCGAATGCACAAGGTCTCTTTCAGCTGAGCAACCACTTCATTTGAGCTGCAAAGGTTAAATACATTGAATACAAGTTACATGTTAATTACAGAGAGTGACAGAAGTACATGTTGGGTAAGTCTAAAAGACCTTGATATGTTCTTTTTAACTAAAGCAAGTCTTTGTAGTCTTCACACCGCATCTGAACTTCATTTCACTTAACTGGCTGAAGAAAACTAGGCTCTAATTACAAGTTATGTCAGCTCTCTCTCCTATTACTGTCATTGCACTCAATCAGGCTTCCTACTGCTCAACCCCCCAAAGGCTCTGCTTCCCAACTCACATCCACCTACTGCACCGACTGGGATCCTGTAATGTCCATCGTATGTGTCCATCATCTAGATATCAGCCTTCAGAATTATTTTCACGCTGTTGCACATCACTGCTGACTCTACGCCGTGGTAATATTTTACTTTTTTAGTGTTCACTCTACAAATGCCACGCTACATTTGTGGGAAAACAGCCTCGTATTTATTCCTCAAAGCAGTTAAAATCATATTTACAATGAAAATTACTTTGAAAATTGAGCTCTAGTGAAGCTCTAATCAAAACGTTTTTGCTAAATCACAAACTGGGGTCTCAGGAAGCTCATACGCTTTTATTACGGCTTCATTAATTAACATTTGATCATAGTGGTGATTAAGGAGTGGATGCAGGAAGATGGTTCTAGGTTTGAAATTTGGGGAAATATGCTTATTCTCTTTCTTGCTGAGCGTTAGGTGAGAAGATCAATGCAATTATCATATCTGTACAGCCAGCAGACTGTTAGCTTAATTTAGGAGAAAGGCAGCTGGTATAGCTCATTAAAACAAATGAGAGTATAACCAACATGTAAAGCTATTCATTTATGGCAGTTGGTTCAAGGCGGCTATAAGAGCTGTGAAGTATAAAAAAGTAGAGCATCATTTACTCTCACACCTTTACCATATACAAACTGCAAGGGATATACTGAGATAAACCCTTTCCAAACATTTTATTATGTGTGACATAGGGGCAATAGGTGTAAGATAAGTAAGACTCTGGAATTGGAAAAAGAAAATATGTTTTCCACATTACTGACATTTTTGATAAAGACAGATACAAATACAAAGTACTGAGCACAACTGGTCAGCACAGACTTCGGGTTGCGTGTATGGACACCATCAGGGCCCGTTGCCTTGTTAGCCTTAAGGCGCCTTAACTACTGTTGAACCTCATCAACATCAACATTAATAACTAGGCTACAGTTCCTGAGGACAACTCGGTGTAAGAGATGAGAGGATGCTCTCCTGAGAAGCAGACAAATCCAATTCATCAAACCTTCCCAAGAGCTTCATTTACATTAACCAAGGAAACTGGGATTACTGGTCCCATAGCCAGTAATAGATTTCATGTCATTCCATTGGTATTACTATTGGAAATCTCTCCTTTAACCCTTTCCTTATACTCTTCAATCATTGCTTTCAGCTCCTTTTGTGCAATTTTAATCTTATCTTTGTCATCGCTAAAGAATGCAGTTTTCTTCCTATTAATAGCAGCCTTGACCTCCCTTGTCACCCAAGGTTTATTCTTAGGGAAAATCTTTATTTGTTTACAGGAAAAAACAGGCTAGACACAGCAATTAACTCCCACATCTCTTACTGACAGTTTCCAACAGTAGCATGCAGCTGCTTTTAGCCCATAAACTCCAGTAAGAACACTGTATGTACATATTTTTCTAAGGAGGAATCAAGCTTTGTAAAAGTAAAGTTAAAGGAAAAGTATATTACATTACCACCTACGATGTTTGACTGACAAGTGATGTGACGAGTCTGGTGCAAACACACCATAACAATGAGACACCGCTGAGGTTTATAACTGGGTCCTCCAAATTCAGAAGCAATTGTTTGGCTCACAATGCCACCCCGGCTGCTGAAAAGAGTGACTTTTCATTGGATTTCAGTCTAATCCTTGCTCTGTCTTTATCCTTCTGTCTTTGGTTTATTCAGATTTTCGAGGGTTAACTTAAAAAAAAGGGCTTTACTTGGAGTGACAGAGTGACAGAGGAAGAGGTTCATAGTGATAAGCTAGTGAGACTGGACTGAACTGCAGTGAGAGCTTAATAATCAATGCCAGTTGATTTCCATGGGGAGAAGGGTGGACTGAGGTTATGCTAACAGTCTGATGTTTGTTAGTAGAGCTGGTGAGCCAGCTCCTCTCCACTATTAACCCTGGGGTTCATCGATTTCTTGTTTGCGGGGACGTGTGCGCGCTCGCGAGTCCGATAACACACACCGGCAAACTAAGACGCGCGCATACGCATGAGCTGTCACCCACGTTGACATCGTAGCGTTCCTCTGGGTCACCTGGGCCGTGGAGACTTGTCCTACGGCAGAGCTGTCGATGCCTGGGCGACCGGCTTGGGTAAGTGGCCCCGCTGCTGCAATGTAGTCAATAAAATCCCCTGCTATTTAACAAGGCCTAGCAACAGAGCCGGGTCAAATGCTTTTTCCATCTTCTCCGAGCTTTTGTTCTAGCGAGGCGAGATCGATGGGACAAAGATGTTGATATGCGAGCGATGAGCCTTTACAGATACATATGAAAGGAGCCAACAATCATATGCTCATTTAATTTTGGCCAATGTAGATAAAGCCACAAATAAAGCTGCAGTTGATTTCTTAATTAGGGAGTTAAGTCATTAACCCCGTAACCCTGTTTGAGTGATCCATTGTGGACGGTGTTTAAAAGATATAGAAGACTGACTGTAACCTATAAATAGGCCACTTTGTGTTTTATTCAATAAAGCACCAAAGTGAGTAGCAATAAACTACTGCATACAACATTAAGTTATACAGCACAGGAGCTAAATCAGAAGATTAGATTCTCAACAGGGGATTCAGACTCATTATAAGATATTATTGCATCTTGTCAGGGCGATGTCCAAAAGCAGAAAGTCTGCAGGTCTCAACCCCCCAATTTAATTAGATTAGATCATACTGATTGAAAATTGGTCTAAAGAATAACCACAAAAATCAACTTGATGCCGATGTAACCACAGAAAAAGCTTTGGATAAGTTGTGCCAGCGGATGATATAGTTGTGGTGATGTGTGTCTGCTCTGAACGGGAGGCAACAGTGAATGGCCTGCCTTGAAACGAGAGCCCGTCCTGGGGGGCCGGAGCGTGGGCTGGTCCCCTCCCTCGAGTCCTCCTTTTCACTGCATGGATTTCAGCCTTTTCATATTGTAATGGTCATGGTGGCCTGAGGCTGGGGCGCTAACCTTTTAGCTGTGTGGGATGCATTATTCCTGACACAAAGGGCGCAATCTCTCTCTCTCTCCCTCGTTGGCTAACACTCAGCTTTATATCTCTCTTTACTCTCTTCATGCCTCCATCGCAGTTGTTTTTCCCCCTCTGCGGCTCTCGGGAGGAAAGCAAATTCTCTTCCCTTGTCCCGCTCTTCCCTCCAGCACTCCCTCCCTCCTGTTTCTCTTCCTCTCTTTAAAGATGCATTATTCCTCCTCCCGCATGCTCAATTAAACTATTCCAAACCTTCTTTTTAATGCAAATTTCTAATATTGTAACAGCGTATGTAAATAGCTTGCAGCGTAATTCGCCGTGCCAAGTCTGTGCCTTCTGTCTCTGTGTGTGCCTGCCTGCCTGCCTGCCTGTGTGTGTGCACCTGTTGTTGGTGTGTGTGCGCGCGCCTGGTGATGCCGGTGCTGCGTCCACCTTTTGAGTGTGTTTTTTTCCCCGCGAGGCTGTGCGAGGTTGCACGCGAGCCCCGTCTGGGTGCTCGCCTGCGGGCTGTTCTGCTTGTGCATCTGTGCTGTTACGTCTGTGCTGTCTGCTGTTAGGAGTCTGTGCTCTCGCCCTCTTGCCACGCCCACGAAGGAGAACTCCATTATCTACTTACTCAACGATGGGTTCCCTACAGGCGGGGGTCAGAGATTCGTAGGTGAAAGGTGACGGTGAAAGGGGGGGGTGTGAGGGTGGCGGTGTATAATATGTGGGTTTATGTTACAGCTGCTGCGGTAATAACTGCACTGTAGTTTTACAGTCCTGCAGGAGTCCTGAGGGGGGCCGGCGGAGCCAACATCAAAGGCTTAAACAGCGGCGCGTCTGTTTATGCAGCAAAGAGAGGAGGGCTAGGTTGGCTGGTTAATCAGGGTACAGAGTATGCACACACACACACACACACACACACACACACACACACACACACACACACACACACACACACACACACACACACACACACACACACACACACACACACACACACACACACACACACACACACACACACTCACTTGAATGAGAAAACACCTGCTGCATGGACGCAAATATGCATAAATAGCTGCTATGGTGCTCTTTTTGCAGTTACTTTGACACATCCTGTACGCTTTTTTAACTCACAAAGAACACACACACACGCACGCACACACACATTAAAAAAAAGAATCAAAGCCATTGAACTAGGCCTGGAGGTCCTGAGAAGTGGCCCAGGTGAGCTCTCTCTCCAAGCCCCACTCCATTATGACCATCTCCACACGGGCGCCCCGGCTCCAGCTAATTAACGGCCTATTACTATGCAGATATATGCAGGGCCGAGAGCAGAGCGCAGGCAATAAATGGGCTTGATGAATGAGAGAGGGGCAAGAAAAGGGAGGCCGGGGGGTCTGGAGGGTGGGGGGGTGGGGGTGTGTGAGGAGAGGGGTCGGGGTCGAGGGGAGGGAGAGAGAGATGGGAGAAGAGGAAGTAATAAGCAGTCAAGAGAAAGGTGGGAAGATGAGGAAAGAGCTGAAGGGTTAGAGGGAGGGATGAAAAGAGAGGGGTAGCAGGGAAAAGTGCATTTTACACTCTTTATTTCCAGTCGCTTGTAATGTTGGTGATCCAGGAATTAAAGGTTACTGTCGTAATTAGCCCTATTTTGTTCATTCGCTCAAAAAGAACTTGTCCAGCAGCCCGGGAACCTTTTAAGGAAGTCGTGAACTTGATCTCCATTTCAAACAGAGGAAGCAGAGGTTACATTCAGTTCCTCGACCACAGTTATTTTAATACGTTGCTGGTTTATTTGCCTAATCTTCACGGTTCTTTGCCTGTTTTGAGAATGCAAACATAAGCAGGCAAAAGAGAAACACTTAAGTTTAGTTTTTGCTTCTGTTTTCTTTTTCCAATTCTGTTATGCTCCTCCTTATCTCCTGTTGATTATAACTCCCTTTTCTCCCTTCTCCCCATTCCTCTCTTTAAAAGATATATTCATCTCAGCTGAAAAAGTGGAGTGGAATGAATCCAGGTTTGTCCATTAACAATATAATTGAATATATAGGACAATCAATACATGATTATAGGTGCCAGAATAAAATAAATGTGTAAAATCCTATGTCCAATCAACAGGTGGTCAGCCATGCATTGGGCCATAAATTAAGTGAATCCATAAAAAGATTATAGGCTTCACTTAAGGGCCGGTTCAGAAGACATATTGGCTGGTGACAAGCATTTTCAGGATGCTCTTATGTTTATTTTAGGATATATTAAATGATGTGAGCATTATACAAGGAAGTAATGATGTCATTAATCTAAGCTTGGCCACAGAAAGAGAAATCCACTTCGAGCATGCCGCAGATGCATTTTCATTTCAGGTGTATCGACACAAAGTGCAGATACCTAAATGAGAGATGCGAGTCTGTGCCAGGTGGAAGGGGGTAGAGAAAGAGGGAGAGAGAGAGAGAGTGTGAGTGAGAGAGAGGGAGTAAGTCAGGGATGGTGGGAGCGGAGAGAGAGAGAGTGAGAGAGAGTGTGAAACTCTGAGCAGTGGATCCCACTCAGCCACGTCAGGGGAGCAGCCAAGAGTCATTTAGGGAATGACATTTTATTTATTTTCATTTAACCTTTATTTAACAAGGCAGGTCAATTAAGAACATATTCTTCATTCATTATCAGGCTGATCTGAGTGCTGCTCGGCCTCTCGCTCTACTCTCCCTCTCCTCTCTGTGGACATTCTACTGAGTGAGCTTCACTGGCACGAGAAGAAAGAACACGCATAAGGCTGAATAGTTTTTTTATGACTAATGTTGCAACTGTGATTTTTTTCGCTTTCAAAGCAGCAATTGTAGCAATTTTATGGACTTCATACCCTTTGCCAATATTTCTTAATGAATGAGTGACTTGAGAAACCATGAGTAACCATAGGTGTATATATATGGGTATGGACAGTAGGGAAATGTTTCTATCAATGTGAAGGTGTTGCTGAATTATCCCCTGCAATATTTTTACATTTTTAACAATATTATCATTTATAGTCCACACAGTTTTACAATCAAGATTGCTAATTTGCCAGTTTTCTGTGTTTACATTATGATACACACTGAAAGAGCAGGATACTGGTATACCAGACTTGATGATCTGGCAACTTAACTTCAAGCTAAATTGCGTATTGTTGTTTAGCTGCAGTCAGCAGCATTGGTGGCAGAGTCGGTGATGAATGGTGGGAAATCTGAGGCTAATTGGTGCTTGGTGTAATCTAGCGGCTTCTAGAAGGCTACAGTTGTTATATTACTAAATGTTTACTAAAGTTTTACAGACTGCTTCAGTTCTGAATCCTTCAGGTACGACATTTATATTAAAATAACATTGTTGACGTAAAAAAAAAAAAGATTGTAGACTATGATTAAATACTGTCCATAACAATTTGAATGAAGTGAAATTAAACAGAATATGTTACCTAAATAAAGATACAGTGTGTGGGATTTCCTTCTCTCATTCCCTGATGTTCCTTCTTAAATATCTCATTCAGCCACCCAGAGAAACAGAAATATGTAAGCAGCTTCCTAAGCAGTGCTAGAAAAAAAGGTCTAGCAATATTCCCATACTTAAATTAGGGATAATTCATTTCCAAGGAACACGACGGACATGTTTTAGCCTCCCAAGCTTGGCTGCCTTTCTAGGTCTTGCATGGTGCGGAATCGATTTATTATTTCACTCACCAGTAGTCCCTTCATTGCTTGAGATTTAATTAACTAATTGATTTGTAAAAAAAAAAAAAAGCTTGAATACATTGAATAATAAATTAGTAGAGGTCACACACTGTTCTTTCCATTCTCCATAAGAGTTATTTGCAGGCCGATATTTCAGCGCTATTGCTTTTGGTAAAGAACCAGAGTTACTCTGCTATTGATCAGTGTTTTTCACCAGCCTGCATCTCGCTTGGTGTGTGATATCATTGTCTATTTAAAATAGCTTACGGGTTATTACTCAACCCTGTCTTCAACTTGTAAGTCTAATTCTAATGTATTGTACAAAAGAAAACTTACGATTTGTGGACGCTGCAGTTGTAGAAGACAAAGTCCACGCTGGCAAACTTCTTCCCTGTCTCCTTTGACTTCAGGTACAGCTTTATTACACGTTGGTCACCTTTAAATAATCACAAAACATCCGCATTATATATTATCTTGTCCCTTTCGAAAGTCTTCCTATATTTCCATAGTCTACGACTGACATTTTCACTTCCACTAAGTACGTGAAAAAGTGTTTCATGACCCTAGGATCACGCCAAATCCCAGGCAATGTATTCTGAAATGTTAACAGCCTCATTTAAGGTGTTACTTGTCAATTCTGGCGTAGCTGACATTTTAGAGCCACGGTGTTTCTGCTGGAAAGTAAGCAGAGGCTTAAGCAGAATCAATAAAGTTTGTAGAGAAGTTACTCTGTGTAGGAAAAGGTTCAGCTGTCCGTATGCATGCTTAGGGTTTTGAACCGTTAATTTGTGAATAAGCAGTTTATAAGTTTGATAATTACAAAGAAATAGAAGCAGATAAACAGCAGAATGTCTTGTTTTTTCATCATATATGAATGAACAGGCTAAACGAAGCAAACCCTTTATATTTGTGAAGCAACAAACAAAACTGCTCGACCGAAAAGCCCAGAGTGAAGTGGAGTCTTCTCCCTTCACTTTGTGAACTTTCAAACATCATTTAGTGCTGGGATTTTTTTATTTATTTACCCTGATCATGTGTGATGGGGGCCACCTCTTTTGTAGAAGGGGACAGGCAAAAGATCCGTCCACCGTAGATGCGACCTTCCGTCTCCACGTAATCGTCAAAGGAGCAGTTCACTCCAGCGGACAGACTGGGCACATTCTGGGTCTGAAGTACCAGCTGTGAGGAGGAAAGAAAGCAGAAATGAAATTAAAATCGATATGTTGCATTAGTGATGCAATAAGCAAGATTTCTGCTGCCTGCAAACAGAAAATCTGCTCCAATTTGTCTCAAAACTCACTTTCCACATCATAGTCCAAAATGATGGACAGACTGACAGTGATGACAGAAATACAAGTATCATTTAATCTCATCTGGGATCTATCTCACTCAATGTTCTTGTCTATCTTTCATTCTCCCATTTCTTCCTGTCACACAAAGGTACACACACACACACACAATACAGTACAGTACAGTGCTTGCAGAGACAGACGCGCTCTTGACACATCTGAACACACACACGGCGCCGCAGCGACACACCGTACCTGCACTTCTGACATGGTGACGGAGACGGTGTCGGGTTGGACCGAGAGTCGGACACACTGCTCCGCTCTTGTGGTGAAACGCTGAGGCTCCTCTGCTCGCTCGCAGCCATCCTTCCTCGAACATCTACGGAATACAGATAATTCAGATGTTTTTAGTTTATTTAATCCACAATAATCCCGTTTAGTGGTTCGTCTGTAGGTAAAATACAGATGTTTGGTCAAAATGTGGCACTGGTACCCTCAGCTGCTTCTCGCTAAATATAAACTTTTTCACAAAGTTGTTAATATTTCAGGTTGTTTGGAGGGCAGACATTACTAAATTAGTGATATACTGAATGCGGTACTTCAGTGGCACTGTAAAAGACTTGAGAGGGTTTGGAAGAGAAGCATAGTCAACAATCTTGTAGATGTGTGTATGCTGAATGAATCTAATATTTATCAAAGTTTAGGAGCACTGATAAATGATTCTGAGGCTGTCTGTCATGATGAAAGATACAAAATCACGGTACAGCAGTTTAACAGTTTAACATACAGCTCGATAAACACGCAGAGTGAAAATCAAATGGAGCATGGCATGAGTTCAGGCACAGCGCTGAAATCGCGCTTCCATTAGCTGATTGGCATAGGCTGCTTCGTTCATGCCTCACCATCATTTATCAGCAGACTGGCTACCAGCTGACTAGTACCATCCAATCATAACAGTGCAGTTATACATGGTGGCCTTTACAAGCTGAGCACTCTGCAACCCCAACCTCTTCATATATGCTGTATGTGTTTGTTAAGACCTTGTTTTTCCAGCAGGATCCTTGTTGCAGCTCAGATTATTTAAGAACTAAATCTAATTGTATAATTAGTTATAAATGGTCAATTCCCTGATGCAAGTGTCTCTGACTAAACCAGCATAACTGATGAACTGAACAACTGATGGAACACTGAACAGAGAAAGACAATATGCTAAGCATCAATTACATTCTTAGGAAAGTTCAATTACTTTACTTGATGCTCACTGGAGTGTTATGGCCCATCATACCACAAATTGACACAGTGAAATTCATCTATGCATCTTCATAAAATTGACAGTTATAGAGGTTTTGTGACTTATATGGACTACTTGCAGAGCTAGCAGCTTGCGAGCTGACAGCTAAGATGCAAGTAAGCCAAGAATATGCTACCTCTTTGTACAATGTTTTTTTTTTTACCTCCTTTCACCAATGCCATTTTGTTCTCAGGATTGTAATTCAGTTAGCAAGCTAGTCAGCTCAGTTGCTAGCAGGACAATGAGTTCACACCGTTTATTCAAGAGACATTAACTTAGTAGCATTATTGTCATTATATTGAGCTCCAAACAACAAAATGATATAGCAGTTTACGCTTCAGAAGTATAATAAAAGTTGATAGTACAGTGAAAGCTAATAAGATATGATAGCTTCCTCCATTTTGGACTCTTTGGCTCATTTTTCTTTAACTTGTGTTATTTCAAAAGCATATATTGTTTTTCCACAATGAAGATATACAGTATACTGTCTATATGTTGGGACCATGAATAGCCTTTTTGGGACTTTGTTTGCACTTTTCTCTGTTATAGTAAGGTGGAACATTGTGGCTTTAGCATTTGGTGTTAAAATCCCCAGATACTGAAATTCAATAAAAAACAGGTTCATAAAACATGGTTAACATAAACAAAAAAAGGACTAATAAAAAAAAGAATTGATAGAATTTGCACAGCTCCATCCATCACAGTGGCAGATTATAATTAAGTGTAGTATCAGGGCACACACTGGATGTACTGTAAGCATTGAATAGTGAGCAGATAGCCACTTACACATTATGCAGCACACACCAGCCGCAGTGAGGGTCTCCTGATCCCAGACAGGCTCCACAGGAGGCGTACTGCTCACAGCTCTCCACTGGCACACGAGTGACCTGGAAATAAAACACAGACACAGGAACACAGACATGGTTAATGTTGCACACAAACCACCATCAAACAGCTCGTACCATAGGCCCGGTGTAAACAGGATCTACCGTAGGTGTCCTGTGCCTGGAACATGAGATTAAAGGAACAAGTGCTGTGACTATCAGAGATAAACAGTTCTGTAGCTGATGCTTACAGCTCCATACTGCTGCATGCAAGGCTAGCTGGAGGGGGAGAAGTACAGGCTTAAACACATGTAAACAAACACACGAGTTAAGATTACGCCCTCTGACAAACATCTCTCTCTAATATACTGCGTACTGCCCGCAGTTCTAAAATAGTAATGGAAGTAAGCAGTTTACTTCAGGGGATGCTAAACAGATTGTAGAAAAAGTCAATTTCTCACAACTGTGCACTGGACTTTATTGTCTGGACTACACCCTTCATACCTTCAAATTTATACTTAACATTAAAACATACTGGGCAAGATAAACAGCTGTGCATATTGCTCCTGTTTTATAATATTGTTTTGTTTGTTTCACTTCTTGCATGTAAATTACAGTAAATTAAATTGATTACAAATGAAGTGAACTGAATTGTAACTGATTAAAAACTGAAAAGTTGGAGAGTCACTACTTTAAAAGGGGCACTCCACTGATTTCCCAAATAGAGATGGGTTTAATGGTCTTGAGGACCGTGTCATCAGTGTTATCAGGATTATTCTGACTTGTGTGATGACATGCATGGCTTCTGATGGTCCATATGACAAGTGGTCTTTACTGAGACAGATAAAACTACGAAAGACAAAATCCACCAAGTCTGGCTAGATATTTGTCCTTAAGTGGTGCAGAAAACCATGGATAAAAAATAAAGCACTCGATAAAGCAATCAAGCAGACCAACGCGTATCAAATCTAGAGTTTGACCCTGATGAAGACATCAGGGTCTGACCCTGAGTCGATATGCTTTGGACTGCTTGATTGCCTATGCTCCAAGAATACATTCACTATACTATTTCACCTGAAGACAAAGTGCCAGAGATTTTTTTCTCCATGGTATTCTGCACTACTTAAGGACAAATATCTATCTCTTCCTGGATTCATTTTTTTGTGTGAGTCTGAGTGAGTCCTCTGACTTCAGGTGCCACCACAATGTCATTTGTTTCCTTTTTTCAATTAAATACCTCAACCACTAGATGAATTGGCAGAAAATGTTGTAGAGACATTCATGATTCCTATATGATGTATCTTTGGTGATCCTCCTTTCTTGTAACACCACTATGAGGTTGATATTTTATTTAAAGTAAAATATCTCGATAAATATTGGCTGGACAACTGTGAAATCTAGCGCAGTCTTGTGTTCAAATCAGGACGAACTGTAAAATCTTTGATGATACCCTGATATTTGCATCAATGCCATCATCAGGTCAAAATTTGAATTTGCCAATATGACAAAACGCCTGCAACAGTAAAGCCCATCAGTCTCGGGTGTACATTGTGTTTAGCCTTAGATAGTGAACATGGTAAATGTTAAACCTAACAAACATCAGTGTGTGTTAGCAATAAGCTCAAAGTACCGCTGTGCCTAAGAATAGTTGTAGACTCTTGGTGTTGTTCATTAAAAGCATGTTGGGGCATTGAAGTGAAAATAGATGAGTGTTTACGGGGCAGGGAGGGTGTAACAAAAACCACTATCACATTACAACATGAGTTGGAGTGTGACCCATACTCAGGACTATAAGTCTAAATATCTCGACCTCTGCTTCATCAATTTTGACCATTCTGTTCTCAATCCTTTCTCAATCCATCCCTTTCAAATCCCCTAAATTTAAGGATGTGGAATAAAAAATGCACCTCAGTAAGGCCTTTGATGCAGTAATGAAACCTTGACTTCACTACCACACATTCAGACACATGAACTCCTTCAACCTTGAGGGTAAATTGTGATATATACTGTATACTGTCTATAAATCCTTCCAGCTTATGTTCTGTCAAGAAGTACAAACCTTAAATTAAAACAGGCAGTGCCCAAATGAAATCCAAGCAAAGAGGAAATACTAGACCATCTACTTCTTTTTATACTGAAAACAACACTTACATAAGCTGTCATCAGAACATAAGAGGACTACGTTTGCTTAATGTCTGTGAGTTCCTTGCAAAGAATATCTCATTGTACACCATTCAGATAAACATCGAGGATTACTCCTTTTGTTCTCTAAATCTCTATGGCTGCCATCTGTGTGTCTGCGAGTCTAAGATAAGATGAAACTTTAATGATCTCTGTGGGGAAACTGGAGAACTTGGGTATTAACAAGGACATCAAACAATGCTGTCCAAATGTACCTGCCTCTTAAAGTGCTACCAAAGAAGTGTCTGAACATCAGGGGAGACAGTGAGAAAGACAGGGATTATCATTTAAGGAGTCCATTTCCACAGGAAGTTGTCTTTGCAGTTATCATGAAACAGACATGTTTTCTGTTGCTGACTGCACTTTCGCCAACACCATCTGTGTGTACAATTATCAAGAAACACAAATTACCTTGATATTCACTCAGCTTGTAAAAACACGAGGTATTATCCTTCAGGAGGACATTTGGAAATGTTTTAATCATACCTGTGCACACTCTGTTTTGCTCTGCTCTCTTTTAAATGTCTCTGATCTCCAGTGTATCAGCATCCATGTGTTTTATCTCAATGTGCTGGATTTCATTCGTCACTGACAGACAAATTGGCAGACAGGAAACCGCCTCGAGTAAACACACACATACAAACAAATGAAAAAGTCACGATTGGACCAAATTGAGAGTTTGAGACAGGTTTCCTGGGACAGTGAAGTATTTAACTACATTGCTGACCACCCAAGACACGTCCACATGCGAGAGCACATGCACGCACGCGCCTCCTGCTGCCTCCGTCAGGTGACGTAGGACATCAATAACACTGCAGAGGCAGGGGGGCACGCCAGGTGAGCTGGAAGGTGTTGAGGGTGAATTTTGATAGCAGCTGCATGCACAGCAGTGTAGAAACC
This sequence comes from Scomber scombrus, assembly GCF_963691925.1. Lineage (NCBI taxonomy): Eukaryota > Metazoa > Chordata > Actinopteri > Scombriformes > Scombridae > Scomber > Scomber scombrus. The sequence continues at coordinate 6,531,426 of NC_084979.1, forward strand.
TTCAAAGGGGAAACTATACTTCATGTACCTTTTTTTAAACTTCTCAACCTTCAAACAGTAAATCAGGCTCTTTTCATGTCTTTCCCCTGTATTGCTGCTGCATAATTAATCACACATGCGTATATATGTTGGTTTTCATGTCACTGTATACTTAAAAAATGTTCCCTAACCTTTTTCTTCCATCTAACTGATTTCAATCAGTGCTTTAGTTTTGGACTGAACATCACACCTCTGTGTGTCAGAAAAGTCATTTTGTAGCACCCTGCCCAAGCCCCTCCTTCTATCAGATGACTGAAGACTCCCACCGCATGAGGCAGCCTCTGACGCCCTCCTGCAGAGAACTGTGCTAGGATCTGTTCCAGTCATGATTCATGTGGGAGAAATAGTCTGCAGAGTCTGCATTCAAAGTTTTTATGTTCCATAAAGAATTTTGACCTCAATCTGTGAGCAGAATATCTACAGCTTGGTTATTTGTTTTAAGTGGTTATGAGGATGGGGTTTTTTTTGCAGGAGTTAATGTGACACACAGCACTGCACAGGAGATATCTTCAATCTACCATGGTGTTTGCCTCTCTTTTCATCTAGCGCCATCATTAAGTCAATCTCTAAATACTTTGGTTAATACCAAATATCTGTGAAACTAATAACGTTAGCATCAGGCTCAGCTGTACTTAGTGTTTAATACTCACAATAATCAATTAACCCTAACTTAGAGTGAAAAATAAAACACAGGCATTAAAGAAATTGTGATATTTGTGCATCATGATGTTTTTCAATGTCCATTTTAATTTTTTTATGCTGCCTTTTTTTTGTCAGTTTCAACAGTGGTCACAGAAACATAGCTCTTTGGAGATGATCTTGTAGCCTTAATGATGACCAGTTATTACCTTTTTTTCATGTTTTCAGTCCACTTTCTATGTTCAATGCGATGCACAAAGTGGAACAAAAACAGCAGAATGATTCATTTTCTCCCTTTAAACTGGCTGGATAAAATTGAAAACACCTGTGATACTAATTAAAACACATTAGTCTCCTTTAAGTATCACTACGAATCAATTACTTCTTACAACTTGGGTACCAGTAATTTTGTCCAGCCTTTTTTTTGGAAAATCTTTGTTGAATTAAAAAGAGTTCAGTAATTTTCACAACTGTTTCTGTTTTGTTCCACTGCAAACCAAACACAGACATGTATTCAACACTGTTCAGGGCTATATTTTAATATAATACAAGAGTAGCAATAATTGGAGCCACGTCTGTACTGTATATGTTCCTACAGTAATATGATGCTATTTTCAAGTTATATCCATCGGCAGCTCTCATACAAGCAGCACGTCTCTCATCTAGATCCCAGCAACTCCCCCCTTTTCATCTGCAGGCTGTGCATCTCCTCCCTCTCTGTCACTCTGATGTACAGTCGGACACAATGGTTGATGGCAGATTCATAGCTTGATAATAGTAACCTGTGTCTGATAACTATTATAATGCTACCATTACCAGGCACAGGCATCTTTAAGGACACCAAATAGCAGCAAATTGCAGTCATTACTTGCGCCTGGACAAATACTGCGCTAGTAATACAGCTTATCTGATAGAGGGAGGAGGGGAAGAAAGGAAAAAAAAAAAAAAAAACATGTCACGCTCAAGCACAATGGCCAGAAAGAGAAGTTTATTCAATGGGGTTTTGTGATAGTGGGGAGGATGATGTATTCCAATGGAACAGTTCAATTATTGAGTTTTAGAAAACAGATAATGGGATGGGAAACGGGAGTTGCTCTGCCAAAGACTCTTTGTCTTACTGAGGTGGCTGGGGAACGTGTGTGTGTGTGTGTGTGTGTGTGTGTGTGTGTGTGTGTGTGTGTGCGTGTGTGTGTGTGTGTGTGTGTGTGTGTGTGTGTGTGTGTGTGTGTGTGAGACAGTAAGTAAGTGAGAACCACCTATTTATATTAAATATGGCATTTTCATTCCTGGCCTATTTGCTGCTGCAGAGGGAAACACATTCATCTGCGGACAGCCGAGTGAGGAGGGTAGAAGTAAACGTGAGAATTAGGAGACGGAGGGAGAGGAAGATACAAAAAATGAGATTATAGAGGAAGAAAAGGTCCATTTTAAGCATTCATTTTTGGTTTTCAAACTGATAATGGACTGTGTTTATGGACAAAAAAATGCTTCCAGTGGGACTTAGATAGCTTTTCTCTCTTGTTTTATGTTTTTCTGTCTTTTTCCAGAGTGGAAGAAAAGAGGGAGAGCAGGGGAGAGAACGGGGGGGAGGGGAGGGGGGGTTATTACAAATAAATAACAGCTACAAATGAGTTTCTCTCATTTGGGTCATGATAGAGAGGCTCTTAATTTGCCTAGTGGCGGATGAAAGGAAGGAGGGGTGGGGTGGTGGTGGTGGTGGTGGTGGTGGTGGTGGTGGTGGGGTTATGGATGAGGAATGCGGGGAAGGATGGATGAGAAAGACACACAAATGTAATTGTGAATGATGTTTCATTCCACATATGGGGCCCCGCGCGGTCCCGGCTAGCCGCGGCTATAGGCCTGGCTGTAATTGTCCCATCTGTATAATATGGGGAGAGAATATAAGGCGCTATCACTACACAATAGGCTGATGGATGGCTTATTCTGCCAGCCACCCAGATTTGTACGACTTCCACACAAACACACATACACATGTAACTGGCACACAGAACGGCCATTAGTGGAAATACACATATTCTGATGTAGTATTTACACATGTGAGTTAATAATCTGTATGAACAATAACGTGTTAAACTAAAATATATAATTACATACAGAAAGCAAGATGATTGGACACTTTTCCCCCCTTTTAAGACACATTTCCACTATTTTTTGACTATTTTTTAATACATATATATATTTATTTATCTTCGTCCCTCTCTGTCTGTCTCTCTGTTCTGCTCTCATCTGTCTTGAATTTGGCCGGACACAGAAAAACACAGCAAATGAAGCCATACATCACGAGCAGACACCGACAGACACACAACCTTGGAGGCGAGAGACAAGAGAGGAGGAGGAGGAGGAAGAGAAATACGGTGCCTTGTAAAAAAAAAAAAAGAGAGGATCTCTCCATCATTATTCTTTAGGAGTGCGGTTTTTGTGTTTTTTTCTAAGCCCTCTGATCACCGGCAGGTATTAGTCATATCTCAATAACAGGTACACACAATGGGAAACTTTTGGCAGTTTCATATCCAACAGGCTGTGATAGAAACCCAACTCGCCTTTTGACGGCAGATATGATCGGCAGTAACCCTCCTAGATATGTTTTCTTTGTCATCTTTCCCTTTTTTGTCACTCCGGCACATGAGAGATACAAGCGAGAGAGCAAATTGCTGTGTGTAATATTACTAGCCTGTATTGTCTGGATTAGGGTAAAATTACAGCGGGCGATGTACCGTTTAAAACCACACTAAGACATCAAGTAAAAATATACCCTGCAGATTAATGACTACAAAAAAAAGGGGGAGTGTTCCTTTAACGCTAAAGTGGTAGCCCTCGAGTCACACTATTCAAAATATTACTTTTATTCTCTGTTCTCATGAAGCATCACTTAATTGACATATAATTGCTGAGATCAGATACATCCTAAGTCATTTCATCCCCCCCCCCCCCCTCTCTCTTTCTGTCACACTCGCTCACACTCTCACAGTCACTCAGTTTAGCTCTTTCGCAAATCAACTTCAGCCCATTTCCTCGTTCAAATCCAAGTCACGCTGTTCCTCTCAACCACATTAAGACATCTCTCTTTCTATCTATCTATCCCTGTCTCTTTGACTGTCTCACAAATTACATTCTGATCAGCCGATCACTCATCTCTCCGCTTTGACAGACAGGCGCCTGGTGTGTGTGTGTGGGTGTGTGAGTAAGGAAAAGGACAAGTTTCAGCAGATATCCAAAAATATAATAGAGTGCTTTGCTGAAGATAAAAAGGAATGTCAAAGTATGTGTTTGTTTATGTTTTCAGTTTTTGGCAGCAGACTACAAATTTGTGATTTATATTATAACACAAAATATGTATTTTAAAAAGCCATTATTATAAGTCATCAGCCACATTTACCATTCTACAATATATAATACAATGTTATGTATGAAAACTATAATATAAACCATAATAAATGGTCTGACTTTGAAAACATACCAGGTACCAACCAGAGGAAAAAAGACTTTTTTTCTCAGACATATGTCTTATTTTCAGACTTATGTCATACGTCTTAAACTTATGTCTTATTTATTAGACTAGGCTTATGTCTGAGACTTTTGTCCAGTGCTGAAAACCCTCATAATAAAATGCCAAAACAAATCCAATGTTCTCCACACAGACTGTTAATGAACACAGGAGTACACTGTTATCAGCACTTCTACCAGCGCTTCTTCCACTGTTGTCAAATGAAGAAATAGCTCTTCTCTGCCTCAGAAAAATCCCAGGGATAGCAGTTTTATGTGGAATGGCTGCAATTACTCATGTTGTTTAAATGTAAATTATGCAAAAAGTCTGTTTCTTGATGTCTTTGCTTAAATCTGTGAGGACAGGCGTAAGTTTAAGTAAAATGCTTGAACTTTAAGGACTTCTCCATGAGGCACTTCCGCCATAATATTCACTGTTGTCCTCTGGTTGAATGACAGTGTCTTTAAGCAATAGACCATACTGTCGCTGATTTTAAAACAACTGCTAAGACATAACGTTCCAAGACTCAGCTCACCAATTAGCTGACAGGGCCAAGGGCACTTCCTGTATATATATTCCTGCAGCCTCTCTTTATTATTCCCCCCTGTCCCCCGTCTTCACTAACATTTTTAAGCGACTTCAAAGTTGGACAAACACCAAAGGAGTTGCTTTTTAAAAAAAGGAGAGCGCGGCAGTCTTTTCTCCCTGACCTCCAAGTGCAGTAAACGCTGAGTGAATTGAATATGAGCCCTCTCTGATGTGCTGCCAGGGGTAGGGTTTCTCCACCACGCAGTACAGTACGGGCTCATTTCTGTACTGTAGCTAAATCGATACGCGGAGGTACATCATCGCACCATTATGCCACTGTCTGAGCGGACTCGCCAAAGCCGCTCATTGCCAACGGGTCACCTTACGAAGCTGTTTTACAAGCTCAAGAGGCTTGACCTTGCCCTGCGACTTCAATAGTGGTAATCTGGCGGTGATGGTACGACACAGAGAAGATCAGAGGCTATGCATCAATACAGGAAGTAGATTACAATTCCAAAATCCAGCCCCAAGCCTCTTTTAGTATGGAAAAAAAGCAGAACATGGGAGTAGTCAATAGATGCAATGCTGGTAATTATATGATAAATGAGTAATTTGGTTCAAGGGTACACCAGAAATCAATAGATTACAAGCTGTAATCCACTTAGTCATTTACTTTAAAGCAATTAGGTGATGTCATCCATAGGGACTTTCAGGATGTCTGAAGATGTCTCGGTGACGTCAACGACAGAGTATGATGATGATGATGACAGGATGAAAAATCTCTCTTACCCCTGCTGCTTTTTTTATTAGATCGGGGCAATTTGAACATGTAACGAGGAAACAACTGCAGTGATAAAAATTGATTTAGTGTCACTGTTCATTTTTTATGAGGGAGAAGAAAAAAAAATCAGTGACTTCACCTAAAGAGACCGAGAAAAGTTAGAGGCGGGCCAAGATACAGACAGAACATAGAAGAGACTGTTTGTGAACGTACAGTGTGTATGTGTGTGTGTGTGTGTGTGTGTGTGTGTGTGTGTGTGTGTGTGTGTGTTGCAGAGACGCAGAGACAGTCGCGTATAAATCTATCGCTCGCTAATCGAAAACTCTCCTCTCACTGTGAATCAGGCGGTTTTATGTTTTCGCGCTATGTGTGTTCGTGCGCGTGTGTGTGTATGTGTGTGTGTGCATTCTGATGTGTGAGTCACTACTGCTATACAGATACGCAAGTCTATACTGCTGCAGTCCAATCCACCACCTTTAATTACGTGTGTGAGTGAATATGGGGAAAGGTAAATTGCTCTGTCAAGCTGGGAAATGGGCTTTTTGATGTTTGAGCTCCCATCACTTGGCATTTCTATTATTCAACAAGGAGAAGAGGGGAAAAGGAGGGATGAAGAGGAGGAAGAAGAGGGGGAAACAGGGTTGAAGGTATACCACACTCAAGTGCTCGCCAAAGAGACTCTGTATACAATATAACAAAATGTCAAGTGACATGGTGAGAAAGTTTCTACTGCAGACCCCATGTAAGTAGGAGTTTTTTTAATTTATTTTATCACCTGACTTTGAGGTTTTTTGGAACTCTACGGAGCATTTTAGCATTTTTAATCTCACTGTTTTAGTTTTGCACCCCACGCTGTTTCTTATTAGTCCTGTTTACTACTGCAGAAGAAAACTGCTTTATAATTAAAAAAAGCTCTGATTAACTACTTTGCTATCATGTTAATTTATTAGTGCAACTTTATAAGGTGAAAATGTGTCAATGGTTTGTGTTCAGAACTTGTTTCTCATGCCCCCTAGTGGCCAAACAAATATGACATGGTATAAGACAAGACGAGAGAGAGAGAGAGAGAGAGAGAGAGAGAGAGAGAGAGATAGAGAGAGAGAGAGAGAATAAGACTTTAACAAAAAAATAACAAAAAGCAATATAACAGGCAAGCAAAAAAGGGGAAAAAAGCATGTTTAGCTTAGATGTTCTTATTGTAGTAAGCATGGGTGTGTAGGTGTGTGTGCCTGAGCGGGTGGGTGGGTTTCCTAGGTGAAAGATATAGAGGTGAGAGAGGCCAAAACAAAATAAGACCCAAAAAAAAGGAGGAATGGTGCAATATTAACCAAAATAAGAAAGAAAGAGACAAAGAAAGAAAACAAAATAAGAGCTAAAATGCTCTGTGAGGGCATCTTTGGTTGGCTCCAAGGACAGAGGCATCTGAGTGGATCTAGGGCAGGTCAGGTCAGGTCAGAGCAGCTGGGTCAGGGCCAGAATTTGGTGGAAATTTCCTTTTCTTTTTGTCTGTTTGCTTGTTTTATCCTTCAAACAGGTTACCTAACAGCATTGTTTTTCACACTGAAGTTATGGTACCAGTACGCTCTCATCTTGAGCTAAACTAGTAAGACACTCCAGCCTCTTGGGGGGGAAAAGCGGCCACACATCTGAACACCTTCTGTCTCACGTGAACTGAACAGACGACAGAAACGATCATCACTTGTATGTTCTCATCACTCTGGATCAGTGATTGTTACTAAATGTCTGTGGAGTCCAGAGAAAACTGCTACAGTTTTTCCTTTGACTGCTTTTTTTGGCTTAAAAAAAAGTAGTTTACACCCCTGGGCTTGGCCAGTGACCTTAAAACCACAATATATTGGTCCAGACAGATGCTGGCCTGCTTGACGTTCCTCATCAGCAAGCCAGGGAGGCTTCGTACACAGTCTGGTCCCATTCTGCCTGGAACACAAGTTCACTTTCAGCAGCGGAGGGGAGATCCTTACTCTATTCTGTGCTGTCTGAAGTCACTACTGAGAGAGCGGTTACTCCATAAACTCCCTCCATCTGAGAGAAGACAGAAGTGAAGACCTCTAAGAATATTGAAAAGATGAAGCGGGAGGAGTTGGAGGAAAGGAACAGAGCATATCCTGCAAACCAATTATATTTTCCCACCTTCTAGAGCTCTCACCCACTCTCTCACTTCCTCTCTCCGTCTCTGTTTCATTCACTGGCTGGACTGTGACTTTGGTCAGTGTGAAAGCTGTGGAAGTGAAACGCCATTATCTGTTTTTCAAAGAAATGGCCGCTCCATCTCTTTTACTCCATCAGTGAGTGTGATTCTTATTTCCACAGAAACAAAATTACACAGACTGAAAGGTGAATCTTTTAGAGTAAAACTGGCATCACAGCCAAGGTCTGAAGCAAAAATGAGCTCATAAAGGAGAATCTGCTTTGTAGATGCACCAAATTGCGGTAATCCTTAATTGCTAATGGAAATGAGTTATTATTAGTTCTTAGTGAAGGAACAGACAATTTGGCGGAAATGTCTGTCTGAACAAAATGTAGCGTTTTTATTCACACTCTGATGCTAACTGTCTTTAACTCTTCCTGTATTTTTGCCCATGTTCCTAATCCGTCTATTCTGCAAGTTTTAGAGGAAAATTCATCTTCATTGTAGAATAAAAAAAGAGCTCCAGACACGTATGCCCACATATTCTGTAAAATACAACAATATCTTCAACAGATCTTCGCAAAGAGGAAGCACTGTGTTTTCGACAATGCTTTCCTCTCGTCACTAGACCTCCCTACGAGCATGCACAGACATGTAGCGGACATATCAGCGCTCATCAAAAATAAAACACTAGCTTTAATAATTGAAAATGACTTTCTGGTGGCAATAGCAGCCTTCTTTAATGTAGATGACAGGGAAATAAAAAAGAGAAAAGGACCTTCAGTTTTCTCTATCATGGTGAGAGGCTGCTGAGAAGTGCCAGCTTAAATAAGAGATACTCATTGGACGTGGTCCCAATGCTGGTAGTATTATTCTAATTGATATCATCACTTAAGTCTAATAGTCTCTGTTGACAGCTCACTATTTTTTGTAAACATATATTATTCTGAAGGCTTTCAATAGCTCTCCTTTTTCAAAGCACTCGACAATAGTTTTGTCGAGTGCTTTGGGATAGACTTCTGACTTTCTTTCTATAGTTTTTTGTCAAATTGCTGATCTTGTATTTTTGTCACTCTTTTATTTGCAGCGTTGCAACTCACACGTATCACTTTGATTTGTGTTAATGTCACAACTGACCCTTACTGCAAATGTTATTAATTGTGAGAATTAGATTCATCTCTGAATGGACCTTTCCTAAATCAACCGTGTGTATGTGTGAGTGTACTCACTCTGCTTGAATATGTATTAATCTATCTCCCTTTGCAGTACATTTCAACGTCTCTCCCCGGACTCGCTATCCATGATCGAAGGGCCTTATTTCCCCTGTCACATCAACACGGATGTCGTCCATTTGTATCAATTACACTTCGCTTCCTCTCCCGTGCTCATTCAGACACATGGAAGTTAATTATGTCTAATCGCTGGTAAATTACAGAGCACTCACATGGCAGTTACTGTCTACGAACTGGGGGAAGTCTCGTTGAAGGTTATCACATCGCGGTCATTAACCGTTATGAGATAAGAGAGTGGTGCAGGTAAAGGAAGGAGACGAGGGGAAGTGGAGTAGAGGAAATGGCCGTACTCTGCAAACCTCAGTATCAAACTCACATGAGTGATGCCGTTTTAATATAACAACACTCAGATGCGAGGAATGCAGGGTTTTATTGCTCTGTAGATGAAGTCGGTATGGGTAATGACAAAGCACCTTCAAATGAGACAGAATAAAATGGGATAATAATATCCTAGCATTGACAACTGTCAAAAAGCATAAATGTTGACTTTGGTGTGACTTTCTGGAAATGTAGGCCTACTTGCTGTCATAAACAAAATGCTTTATTCTTGTGTTGTTTGTAAATGTTCTGTTGGAAGGTCGTTATGAAATACACATTATTTTATGAAGAATGTCCTTTAAAAAAAGTCACTCTTGCTAGGATGGTCCTGAGGGTGTTTAAAGTCTCCTGATTTTCTAACCTGAGAGAATTGAACATATATTATATCTTTCTCTTTTTTAAATTAAAAAATATGCATTCAATTATATGAAAACTGTTAAATGTATCATATGAATTATTTTAACACGTTAGGCCTAGTCACAACAGGAAGTGACACAGCAAAAAATGATCTGTGTCTACTGTAACTTGTAAGCTAACTGTCAACATGCTAGCCAACTGGGGCCATTGTAGTCCATATCTTTCCCTAAGCTTCTTGTTATTTATTCTGTACTGTTTTGTTTACACACTGGCATTTTGTTGTTTTTGGGGGATTGTGCATCATTTTGTTCAATAAATAATTATTAGAAAAGAACAAAAGGCTTCATGCTAATGAGTCTGCTGACTGACAGTTAGCAAGTTTGTTAGCTCAGTCGCTAATGGGACAAAAGGTTCCCAAAAGAAGTGCTTGTACCATTGAGTCCTGTCTGTAACTGTCTGTAGAGCATTCTTCTGTTGTTGGGCATGTTATGTTCAAGCAGAGGAGCTTAAATAAAAGTAGATGGTTCGACACAGCCAATATTTTGTGATAACTTCTCTTATTTTGGCGGTTTCCATAAACAAAAAAGCAATTGTTATTTACAATGAAGATCTTGAATTTTGTCATTTTGTTGTCCTTGTGGAAATTAAAAAAATAAAGCCATCACACAATCCAATTAAAATAAAAAAGGGTGCATGTATATTGTATTCCCAATAGAAGGACGGTATGATGTTTCATCCTACATGTGACACACTTTAATATCCACTATATTAATTAGCACTCTTCACTCAGTGAGAGTGTGTGTATTACTTCTTATATTGCACATGTCCCTGTGGTACTGTATGTATGTAATTAGCTTTACTGCTCGTTCTCCCCCAGTGTATGTTTTTCTCTCCTCATCAACTCTTTATGGTTCAGTTCCTTTCTTCATTTTCTTTTTTTCTTCTGCTCCCCTTTACTAACTACAATGAAGACATGTGTGTTTGTGCATTTTTGTGAATGCTCAGCCAGTAGTGTATATAGCAATGCACACATACCGTACATACACATTCATTGATCTAGGCGTGCATGTATGTGTATGCTACAAGCTGTCATGTATCACTGGATTCATCCCTAAAATCTCAGAGACAGATAAATGGGTATTGATATTTAGTCATCACTTCCTCAGGGTTGTCAGCGGCAACAGCAGCCTGCATTATGGGGCTGCACCGCTGACCTTGCCTAGCTGTACATCATTGTATTCGGAGTGTGTGTGTGTGTGTGTGTGTTTGTGTGTTCATGTGTCACCTGTTTATCGGTGAGGGCGTATAAGTACTGATGTTCCGGGCTGAAGAGCAGATCCCTCAGGATGGGGCTCCCGTCGCTCACCACAATGTTTTCATACAGCAAGGCAGGCTGGGTAATGGAGTTTACAAGGATCTGGAAGAAGACAGAAGAAAACAACACAAATATGATTAGAATTTATTTCTTGAATTATTGAATTATATTACATTTGACTACTTTCTAACAAAGAAGTAGTCCCTATGAAGACAGTTCACAATAAGCTCTGTGGACAATTCAGAGTAGCGCAAACACTCACTCCCACACATACTTTTCATTTCTTAGAAGCCTCATTCCATCCTTCTTATGGAAGTATTTCCTTGTGTAGAGCAGCTATGTTCAGGAAAATGATGTATTTTCTTCCACCTCATGTAAACGCAGCCAAATCCCATTTCATCTACTATAACTCTTCATGAGCTTAGTTAAAATGTTGCTGTCAGCTGGAAAACGGCTCATCAAGTGACAGATGACACTTTGAACACTTTCATTTTGTTCTCAGTTTATGCTCAAAACTTAAAATGATACCAGTTAGTTATGGTGCCGCACTGTTAAGGGTGTAACTACAATACAAACTAAATGATGGCTCTTGTTGTTAAGTCTACTGGCTAAATGACACAGTTATCAAGGTTGCTCCCTCTGTACCAGCAAGTAAATCTTCCTCTTTTTTTTTTGGCTCTGCTCCTCTTTGTTTGGATCTTTCTCTTTCAAACCCATCCATCAAATCACAAATCCATCCAAATCCATCGCCTGACAGCAGTTTAGTCTGCTAAAACTTTGCTGTTTTTCTGGCAACCAGACTTACTCTGTCATCTCTCTCTCTTTTTTTCTCTCTCGTTTTTTCTTTTTCTTAGTCTTAACAGTCTCTGCAGTTATTATCTGCCAAATCACTACCAGAGTCGCCTTAATCTTTCTTCCAACAGAAGGTTCATTAACAGACAGGCTGTCATCACTGTATGTGCTTTTGTTGCTTGATTAAAAGTCAAGTGCTTTGACAAATCTGCTTTGAGCAGTTGCTCAGTGGGACATTGAGAACCTAAAAATATGAGTTATTTACGTTAATGTTTAAGAAATATAGGAGAGAAAGTTTAGCAAATACTACTTATATGGAGTTTTTAAATAAGTGATATCAGGAAAATAATCAAGAAAGTAACAAATTACATAAGTAACTTTCTTTTTCTTTCTGTTTTATGTGTGTTTGTATGTGCTCTGTCATAGGGGGACACGTTTCAGACTTTGATAGGGGTTGGTTTGTGCAATTAGGGACAAAAGCTGTGTGCCTAATTGGGAAAAGAAAGATTTTTGGGTCAGTGGTTAAGGTTAAGGTTAGGGTTAGGCAAGTAGTGGTGATGGTTAGGGTTAGTGTTAGTGTACATCTCCAGAAAATGAATGTAAATCTATGTAATGTCCCCAAAAGTGACAACGGTCTGATGCATGTGTGTGTGTGTGTGTGTGTGTGTGTGTGTGTGTGTGTGTGTGTGTGTGTGTGTGTGTGTGTGTGTGTGTGTGTGTGTGTGTGAGTGTGTGTGTGTATGTTAAAGAGATGCATCCTTAGTTACTGTCCAAAGGTCATTTGTTTTAGCAGTCCATTATGTCGCTCCCTCATGTAGACACAAAAACACACTGAAACTTTTATTGATGTTAAGTGATTGTGACCTTTTGTCCTCTTGTATTTGTGGCTCTGATGATTTCTCTCAAAGTGAACAACCGCACACACACACACACACACACACACACACACACACACACACACACACACACACACACACACACACACACACACACACACACACACACACACACACACACACACACACACACAGAAGGGAGAAAATAACTTAATTTGGCAACTTTAAAACATGCGACATGCTCCGGGCTGCTGTATCGCTTGTGGTGAGTGAAGGACTGGCAGAGCGAGTGGAGGGTGGGAGGGTGATGGGAGCAGGGAGCGTGCTCTGCCCTACAGCTCGGGGCAGAGGGCAGTTGGAGTGGGATTCAGGTCAGCTGGCACAGAGGGGACCTCAGACTGGAGCAGGTGACTGTAGATTCTCATCTAGTCTTACTAGCCCGCAGGTTTCAGCTCTCCTTCTGCCACCTCTGCACTCTGGAAGGAACACAGGCCTCTCACAGAGGAAGTGGCAGAACTAAAGTGTGAAAAACTTGATTAACTCTCCTTAAATCCACTTTTTTATCATTCGTTTTCATTTTTCCGATGCAGAAATGCGCAGTCTCACCTATAGCAGAACCTACATTGCATCGATTTGTTTAGGTTGAATAAAATACAGCGTTATATTACAAGAGTATCGGATCAATGTCATCTGTTTACCTAGCTGAAGTACCTGCAGGAGCCAGCTTCATAAACTCCACTCTTCTCTTTGTGCTCACTAAATTCAAAGCCATAAAAGTAAAAAGAAAGAAGAACGGAGAAAAAAAAGGTGACATAGGGGCATCTGGAACTTTTTTTTTATGTTTCCATTTGTCTAGTTTCTCACTTTCTGGAACTTATTAGCAGAGAGCCTGGGCTACTAGATGAAAGACACTTTGCTCCTTTGCAAGAGCAGTAAGGGAAGCTTATTAAATATGCTTCTATAACTGCTTCCGGGATGATTATTAAACCAAACAAAACCATAAAGGAGGCCGCTTTGATGTTACTGACAGCTTATGACTCATTAAACCAGACTGGGTTTTTTTTTAATGATTAGTTTACCTTTTAAGAGCTCGACAACTATACATATATATATATTTTTAAATCTTGCTCAGCAGTGCCTCTCTCTGATGAGTGCACTGAGCATTAATTGCTGCAATTTGCATTCAAATGATCCACCAATCAATTAGCTTTAAAATGTTTATTCGGAATATATGCAGGATAAAAGTGACGTATCACTTCAGTCGCCTCCAAGTTGAAAAGAAGAAGAAGGAGCAGCAGGAATGCTTCATGTATAGCATTACTGAACTCTCCCATTTATATTCTATGCATTTATTAGCTGATGCTCATTTCCAGTGTGAGATACGTTGAGTGAGCAGGAACAGGTTTGTTCTCGGCGACGGCGCATGTCTTGGCGCCATGACTACGACCTTTCGATTGAAGGACGCTCTCCCTAGGCCACTTTAATGTTGCGCAATTCTACGACGCTGCAGAGGAAATTGGGATCAGAACGGAAGTGAAAGGTGACTTTTCCTGATGAGTTGTGCTCCGACTTAACTTCCTGCGTGCCCCCTCCCCCCCATTGGACTATGTTTCCTCTTTCCTCCTGAGATTAGGCTCATTACCAAACCGACACTGATAGTACCAAGGACGCTGTAACCCTCGCAGCATACACACTCAAGTCCACAGGTGTATGCAGAAATGCAGACCTACACACTCACACTTACTGTTATACACACACGCGTTCAAACTGAACAAAATAAACTGTTTATCACTTCAAAAATGACCCATATTGTTGTTTTCTTCTCTGATGTCTCTATCAACCTCCCGAAGCCGAGATAAATATTCATATAACTACTTCAGTCACTGCTAAGGTTCAGGTTTTATTAGGTTTATGTGGAAAAATGGCTTTGTTATGGATGTGTTTATCAAAGAGAACACATCGTCTATTAGGTTAGGTAGGAAACAGGACGCGACCCAACATGTCAGTCACACTCTGCGGTTTCTCCTCCATTCGAACAAACCTCTAGTGGCTCTATAACAGAGCTACTTCAGACTTTGTTCCGGACACACAAAAAAGAAATCATTCGCATGGCCACCGTAGTTTGGTGTCAGATAAATGAAAAAGCCTCAAACTGTGCATTCTACGGCACAGGAGGGATTAGAAAGCAGGTTTTCTGAGAGTATAACAGATCATCAGAGGGTTCAAGTAAAGAGACACTGAAGAGTGAGAAATCATGGGTGTTGATTTAAAACTGGCGGATCACTGATGTTTAACAGGGCTGGGTATTGTTTAAAAAATGTGATACTGATACCAACTGAGTACTTCATTCCATACCCATTCCACATTTTATGCACTTGCTTTTATCTGGGGTAACAGGCTTGTAGTGTAGACACACTTTAGAGCGTTTAGGTGGCATCTTGGCTGCAGAACTGCTAAGTGCGCTAACTCATATTCACCACAACTTCACCACCACAGATGGGTTGTAGCTGCTGTGGCAGTGGGCCAATCACATGCCCCATTAAATCAAATAATGCTAGCGTTGATTGGCTGTGAGCATGTCCATACAAATAGTCATATTTTCTAGATCTGGGTGCAAAAACGGTTGAGTGCAGGTATAGTTTGACAGAAGATGTTTTGATCCTACTTGTATCAATTTATTTCGGTTGATACTTCAAAGGAATTGAATACTTATACCCAGCCCTAATATTGAAAGCATAAAGAGCTGAGTTACTATTAAAAATCTTGGACATTAAGTATTCAAATGTCCTGCTTGTAATGCTGATATGAGGTGAAATTGAAAGCTTGATTTTAAGGTCGAGTGAACCCTCCAGAGGATGTTTAACATCAGGTAACAGTTTCAAACATCTTACTGATATTATTAAACTTGGATTTAGAACAAAGCTGGTGACAAGTAAGGAAAAAGATAATGATCTATATGGACAATGAGAACAAAAATAATGATTTGCACATGCAGACCTTTCTTGAAAAAGTTGATTAAAAGCTGCAGAGAAACTTTAATTTACTCAATGAACAACAAATCCAACCTGTTTTTTAGAGTGCAGTAATTATACTCTTAGAATTTATTTGATATCAACAAATCGTGGGATTGTTTTGAAGTTTAAAGACGGATGGATTGAAGTGGGTTTGAAAAAAGGAGGGAAAACTCGATGACGGTGATGGAGACAGATGAGTTGAGATAAAGGTGGGAGGTGTAGTGGTAGAGAGTGTGTGTATGTGTGCGCACGAGTGTGTGTAAGAGGAGGACGAGGTAATAAAAGTGAACAAAGGGGAGTAATGAGGTTTGGCTAGAGTGCTGCAGTGATTAATACCATGCTGGGTTCAACCACCGGTCACACCTTTGGGTCAGGTAGAGTGGCTTTTTTATTTTTAAACACTTCTTGTTTGATTATCCAATTTCATTTCAGCTTACTTCCATTTTCTGTTGCTTGCCTTCTTTCCTCCATTAGTTTTCCTTTCTTTCTACACATTTCCTCATTTACTTCTTAATACTATTTTTCCTTCCGTGTCACTTCTTCACCCCGTTTCCCTTTCTTTCATATCCTTTCCCTCTTGAGATTTCTCCTTTCCGTCCTCCTTTCTCTCCTCAAAGACTTCCTCTTGTCCCTTTTTTCTGTTCCCACAAACACAGACTTCTTTCTCCAACTGTGTTTCTGTGTGTGCGTGTGCGTGTGTGTGTGTGTGTGTGTGTGTGTGTGTGTGTGTGTGTGTGTGTGTGTGTGTGTGTGTGTGTGTGCATGTGTGTTCAGACACAGCAGTGCCCTGTCCAACCTCAGCTGTTAAACATCTAGTTAATTACACGGCTGGACAAAAGGGGGGGCGAAGAGGAAGATGAAGAAGGGGAAAGACTGAGGGGAAGGAGAGGGGAAAGGAGGGAAATACAGGAGCAGCTTGTTAACCTTGTTAGCATTTCTCACTGAGACCAATGTTACAAATGTCCGGTGAGGACGAGTAATGAAGCGGAGTCCAAAATGTTCAAGTAGCTCTTTGATGATGGAGGGAACAGAGGGAGAGGAAAAAGGCATTTCCTTAATGAAATCTACAGTGGTGGGTGTGTGTGAGTGTTAACAGCTCCTCATTGTATTCATGATCCCTAATGAAATTGATTTTGGTCTCATCTATTGAGAGGTGGCGCACACACACACACACGAGAGAGAGAGAGAGAGAGAGAGAGAGAGAGAGAGAGAGAGAGAGAGAGAGAGAGAGAGAGAGAGACTGTACAGTGTCAATGTGACTTGGTGAGGCGGGATTTATAAGGTAGTCATTTCAGTGAATGTCTATGTGAGTGTGTGTGTCTGACCCTGACTGGAGGGCATCCAAAGTATCACAGCACACCTGCTGACTACACAGTCTATAGCTCTCTCTCTCTCTCTCTCTCTCTCTCTCTCTCTGACACACACACACAGACAGTCTGGTAGAGCCACATCAGCGAGACAGGTTTCTCTGAGTGAAATTAATCATCGTTCTTTTGTCGCGCCGCTGCTCTCACAACAGGAGGCCGGCCCCAGGTGACACACACATATGTGCACGAACACACACACGCACACACACAGACACACACACAAACACATACACGTTCACAGACACACACACACACACACACACAGACGTATAAAGAGTGACAGGCAGACAGCTGGCCGGTGACAATGTGCCATTCGGAAGCCGTTTTCCTAACAGCTAACAAAAGCTGGCTGCAGGGCTATATCATATCTTGATATAGGTCATTTCATATCATATCATGATAACAATACATATCACGATATATATCACATTTACTATTAATTCAATGAATAGTTGAATTAACACCAACCCCTCCCCCATCATTGGTGCAGATTAACAGATTCTGTCTGCCTGTCACTGTGTTTTGCTTCTCTCCTCTGCTCTCTTTGGTTTACTGTATTCTGAGTGTTGATGACAACCACACTTGTTTTATTACAGTTAATGCAATAAATTCAAGAAGAGTCATTTATTCATGTAATCCCTGCAAAATCTTGACAAAGGAGTGTGATTTGTGGCACATCTGATTAAACAATAGAGTACAATATGAAGGGATATACGTCACACAATATATCATCATATCGCACCGTTCCTTTGGCTGGTTAAAAAAGACCAAAGTTGCCCAAATGTGGTCAACAGTGCCCCTGTTTCTGTCATAAATACTATTTTGGGATGTTTTTCTTGGACACACTCATTTGGCTTGCGTTTTTACAACTTCAGTCAAATGCCAAAATGCCCCAACCGTGCTTAAATCTGTAATGTAGGGTATGCCGAGAATGTCCTTGGATCAAAATGATCACATGTGGCGATCAGCTACGCTCCGTTAAAAAAAGGCTTTGTGGATGAAACTTTCTGGAACACCGGCAAGAATTTGAGACATTTGCTGCTGATGGGTTTACCGACACATAAAGATGATTTCCTGTTGTTGCTCCAGCGAGTTATCCTAGCCCATTAAGTCTCATTCACTCATTTGGCGTTTTTAGTGTTCTTATAAATTCATATTTTTTGCTGTCTAAGCTTTGTGTCCAGGTTATGATACACTGACATCATCTTTTTCTGCTACTTCTTCCTCTTTTCTCCCATCTGTAAAGCTCTGTTGTGCAAATGTGCTATAAAAATAAAGTTAATTCACTATGTACATACATTGGGTGTGAGGAAAAGCAGTCACATGATAAAACTAGATTACCTACTGTATGTGACCACACATCAGACCAGATTATGCAACCCTCTTTGGCTGACCTGGGCCGTCAGAATTCACTTGCAGCCATGTATTCACCTTCCAAGATCTCAAAAATGAACTTGTTGAGTAAATCATTATTACAATCGACACAAATGACATGGAAAACTACAAAAACAAGACCAGGGTTGTAACAAAAAAAAGTGAATAATTCAACAACTTTTGGGAAATTATCACCATTTTGGAGCAGCTGACACAACAGTAAGTCATATTTGTGTTGGAGAGCGTTTTCACTCTCAGCTGCCTCCGCTTGCCAGAATGTGACAAGGGGGCGGCTAAAGCAGCACTAGCAATTAGCTTACCCTCACACTAAAAAACTCTCGACTTGACAGCAGAAGGAGTCACACTGCTGTTGTTTTTCTAACCCTGACCTTTGCCTGCGTTATTAGCGCTATTAGCACTGTTAGTATTTCTCACTCAAACTTTCTGGGAGCTTAAAAAAAAAAGAGCGACTGTAACCTTTTTGACTTGCATCCCTGCTGTGGGAATATAGAAAAATTACACTTTCTAACAGGAGACACTAACAGAAGCTTCTCTTTCTATTCCAGCTTGCAAGATATGAGTGCACGCACCAGAGCTGCATGTGTACTCTTCTTGTCAGATAGTGAAGATGGGGCACATTGCACTTTTATTTCTGGTTCTGGTGTAGTTGCATGCGAGAGTGAGTGTGTGTGTGTTTTTTTTTTTTTATGTGGGTGTAAGGCCTTCTTTAATCTTTCACAAGCCTAATGGACTTGAGTTTCCCTACAGCGCCGTTCTTGTAAGCCTTCTTCCTGCTCACGCACACAAACACACGCACACGCACACGCACACACACACAGTTCGCCTCCCCCTGCCTGCTCCTATCATAACCACGAGCTGTAACCAGTCCCTGGAACGATCGCTCGCTTCGTTTTCTCATTCTCTTTGCGGTATTTGCTTCTTTTACTCTCCGTCTCTCTCATCATCTTTTTTTCTGTTCCTCTTGTTAACTTCACCTCTCCATCTCTCTCTCTCTCTCTCTCTCTCTCTCATCGTTTTCTCGCTCTCTTCCTCCAGCTCACCCTCCTCTCTCTCTCTCTCTACCCCTTCTATCCTTCATCCATCTGCCCCCCGTCCTTACGCTGGGGAAAAGAAAAAAAAAGCCTGTCATCGCAAAGTAAGTCATTTAGTCAGATATTAAGTCTTATTTCTTCTAAAAGGAGAAGAATTCTGCCAGTGGGGGTTCGTACAAGCGCCCCCTTTAATGCAATGCTGTCTCGCTCATTTCAGTAACAAGTGTCATTATCGTGAAACAAGGCAGAATTAATGAGGATTGCTCGACTGGTATCGAAAAATGACAACTTATGCACTCACAATTTTGAAATGAGTTAATTTGCTTCAACAACAAAAAAAATGAGTGGAGTCATCTCACCCGTTGGCACTTTAAGATGAGATTAAATGACTTTTTATGGCACTTGGGTTCTTTTTTGGTGAGGATCCTCTTCTCCTCCTCTCTCCCTTCTGTCCCACTGAGCCACGCCGCCTGAAGAATGCTTCTGACATAACTAGGTCTGGCCCGTGTGCTAAAACAGCAGCTCTGCATTCCCCCCCGAGGCAGATCCTGCAGGCTGAGTCTAGTGTAAAAAGCTAATGACATCCACACACATATGCAGTAATATTGTAATGGGTGTAGTTGCCGGGGTTGGAAGATTTTAATTGTAAGCAGGCTTCGGCGGGGGGGGGGGGGGGGGGGGGGGGGGGGGGGGGGGGGGGGGGGGGGGCGCGTCTATGTGTAAATGTCAGTGAATTGTAAATGATATGAGCCTGAAAAGAGCATGTGTTCTCTGTCGTCTTCCCTGAGTTTAAATGGCTGAGGAGTAGTAATGAAAACACTTTGGAGGATCTTCATCTGTTAATGGGAGTCTGTCCACTCCAAAGCCTCACGCTGCATGTTTAAAGAAAGGTGATGTCGCTATCAGCTCCGGTGCTGATGGAGCACATCTGAACTGTGGAGGAAGGCGACGGGGGGAAAAAAGCAGTCAACGTGTTACTCTGCAAGCTTTTTCTTCTGAGGTTGTATAAAGTTGTTATCCTTTACCCTTCACTCTTCCCTGTGAGGACGGGATTTAAGGAATGCCACGTGAAATCACTCAGGGCTTAAGAGGAAGATGTTGATGAGCAGTGAAAGAACTATCAGGATGTCTCAATTTGTTTTTACACCTAGTCCATGAGGAAGGGGACACAAGTGTGTGGCGGCTTTGTTTGGTTGGAGCTTGTTAGATCTCATGAGCTGAGTGATATAAAGTAATGTAACTAATTAGTTGGACTTCTGCTAACTCGCCTTAACACTCACTGGGAGCAAAAAAGCTTGGTTGACTGATGATGACACACTTATTTTTTCTTCTTTCCCCCAAAATGCCCCAAAACTACTAACATCTTCTCACTGATGGATGAGAAGCAACTGACCTCCATTACTTTTGTTTATTTAGTGTCTTTATTCTTTATGCATAGTCTAAGATAGATTAACATGCTTAACTTATAAACTGATATGGACAAGAAGGCTAAAAAATCAAGCTGTCAGTCATTATACTCAGCTTCAGCACTGTACTGTAGCGCAGGCATAATGTAGTAGCAATAATACTGTAGCAGTAATATTATCTGACAGCTGCTCAGTAGTGTTAGTTTTTACTGTAAATGCAACAGTAGAGAACTAATGTGGCAACAGTTATCAATCTGGAAGATATCAGTCAGATACAAACAAGCAATGCACCACCAGTAGATGTAATAGTGAAGCAGTAAAGAATAGAGATTGTCTTGAGGTGTACATGTCTGGGGATGCCGCTCTATAGGTGAGTGAAGCTGAGAATTTCAAGGTGAAGCCAGAGAGCTCGGGTCGATCGGGACCAGAGGATAGGATGCATTCCCGAGCCCCCGGCTGCCGGCCCTGAGCTATTGCTTTCACACTCCCAACCGTAATAGTTTTATCTCGACAGCTCCGAGATGAGAACAAGTGAGGACAAATCTTCATCTCTGCGGCTCCGTCGGTGATATGTGTATATGTGTGAGTCTGTATTTGCATCTACACAGCATTCCGCGTCCCCCCCCCCCTCTTTGCAGTATCTGATTTGGCAAGCGCCTCTCGCTCGCTCCTCAGAGCTTTGTGGAAACAATTGCATTTCTCTCTTTGTTTCCGTCTCTCTTTTTTATTTCCCTCTCTCTATCCATCTGTCCCTCTCTTACTCGCTCTCACTCTCTTCAAGTTGTCATACTCTCTCTCTTTTGCTTTTTTTCCCCTTGATGTACCAGCTCAGCTGACACACATGAGCAGCCAAGCAGAACACACTTGTGTATAGCGCAGCCTAGCAGCATGTGTAGGTGTGAGTGTGTGTATGTGTGTGTGCGCGTGCTTTGCCCTGCAGTGAGTAGAGAAAGTACTGCTAAACTAGCTCAATTTGTCAAGAGCAGAGAGGTGTGGGCCTTGAGGACGACCGTACCGCTGTCTTCAAGGTAAACAGAGGAGTGTGGGTTTAAAAGAAAAGAGAAGAATCTACAGGATAAAATTCCAAGTGATGCTATAGTCTCTCTCTCTCTCTCCTTTTCTCTCTGTCTCTTACACACACACACAAAATTGCATTCCTACAGATCAGCATGAATGTAGCAAACACGAGGAGGAAAAGGATACTTCATCACTGCCACTCTGTCAGTGTGCGTTTGAGTTTGAGTGTGTGTGTGTGTGTGTGTGTGTGTGTGTGTGTGTGTGTGTGTGTGTGTGTGTGCGTGTGTGTGGACTTTGACAAAGAGCGGTCAAGACCTCAGTGTTGACTGAACGTTTAATGCGTGTGTCTGTGCGCCTGTAAACAAGAGGCCGCCCCACCTCGAAAAGGAAGTCGTCTCATTATTAAAGATGCAGCACATATAAATTACCCCCCCCCCCTCCCCAGATGAACTAAATAAAGAAAACAATGTCACGGTGTGGTCACGGGGTGAACGGCTTCTGAGCGAATGATAAATGTATCTGTCTCTATCTCTCTTTCTCTCTCTCTCTTTCTCTTTGCTCTCCCGTCTCTGGCCTGTTGCCACGGCGATTAATTCTGGGATGCAGAGAGAGAGGGAAAGAGAGCGATGAGAGTGACACATTTTGGACAGCCTTGCTTCAAAGGCCATGAGCTTATCGCTGATACACATGCACACGCACACACACACACAAACGCTATGAATCAAAAGCACCTACAACAAAATTTATAAGCAGGTGAGTGTGTGTAAGTTATTAGTTTATCATTTAGTTTTATGTTTGTTTACTTCTCTGTTTGCTTGTGAAGTGATAGCACATTAGGGAAAAGCAATTAAAAAGACAGAAGAGGCATGAATTATTAATTTGTGCTGGTAAGATAATAAGAAATGCAAAGGACATTGTGCGAAAACTAATTGTGTCAGTCGACTCAGTAGCTTTCACGCTGAGTTTTCATGTGTAGCCTTCGTTCAAATCACTCTTCCTATCCTTCCTCGGGACACTGAATCATCGTGTTCCTTCAGGAAAATATAAAAGCTATGGGGGAAAAAAAAAAAAACAGCTGTGAAACAAACATCACCGGTGATCAGTCGTGCTGTCTGCTGGGAGAATTGGCGTAATGAGACGTCAGTGACTCCGGCAGACGGAATCATTCAGGATAGGTTTGGAGAGTGTGTGTCCTGTAAATGCAGGAGACACCGGAGCTCTGACAGTGATTCTACACTTGCTGTCGAAAATGCAACAATAATTATATGGAAAGGGTGAAAAGTGTTGTCTATAAGCTTACGAGTCTATGGGGATCGTTGGAGGTAGCCATTGTCTAAACAACTGTAATACATGTAATTTATATAATAGTATACAGCTACTATATAGGTAGGTAATTGTAGTGGTTTGATGCACATCTGCTGTACTTGGTGGTCACTGACATGGAATTTATTTGAAAAAAATATCTCTACTGTTTCTATGGCCTAGAAATAACTTAAAGGGGTATTCCAGGAATATAGTATTGCAATTCCATGAACAAACAAACAAAAAAATACGCAGCAGAGGTGGTTATATTCAGGTTTTTTGGCTCCAAAAATACTGATTCCTACATTTCCCATAAAGCAACCATTAGCATCATTTCGTTTGACCTTCCCTGGCTGATAAATACCTACATTTTAAAACTCCACAGACCCAGTTTATAACACAGGCTTGCTGCTGTTAATGTTTAGTCTCAGTCCAAGCTGAGATAACCCAGATGACATCATCAAAGGTTCTTATCTTAGACTTTAGGAAACTCCTCCAGAGCCACAAAAGATGTTTTATACTGTTTTGACAGGGTACAGAGTATGCCTGTTCATGATAAGTAAACTGAACTTTAGATGTTAAAATTGGTGTAGTACTCCTTTAAACTGCTAAATAATATTATAGTTTGTTCTGTGTTGTACTGACTCAGCTTAAATAGCATTAAAAAGGAAGCAATTTATAAATGCAGCGTATTAAACAATGATATTAAAGTATACTGACGCCTAAAATAAGCTAAGCTAGTTAAAAAAAAGTTGACCAATCAGCTAACATTTTACTAGGTTTGCTTCACATGAACATAGCCTGATGTGAACTGAAGAATGTAACTCATTAATTAAGCTGACGTAGCGAGCGTGCTACGTCTGAGGCACTGGGACAGTTCTTACATGATTTCATCAGTTTTTTCCACCTGTTCTCTACATTTTCCTCTCCTTACCTTTCCCTCCTGTCTTGTGTTTGCCGTGAAGCTGAGGGGAACAGGGAGAGTGGGGCGGACAGTCAGATTAATGACCTCGTCCTCTAACGCGCCAATATCTAGCTGCTGTTTTATAAGAGCCTCGACAACTGTGCCGGGATGAAAAGACTAGAGGCGCTCATATTTTTTTTTACATGTAAATTCTGATACCTACACGCCTCTCTTGTGTCTGTGCATCTGTCTGCGCTCACGTCTGCTTATGTATGTGTGTGTGTGTGTGTGTGTGTTTCTGTCGCCCTAGTCGGATGTGTAATTACAAACGAGAAACGATAAGCCAGTTTTTTCTTCTTTTTTTCTCTCTCTTCTTCTTCCCTCCTGTGGGAGCTCGCAGCTAATTATAGAGCCAGCGGAGCTTCAAATTGCCATTTAAAACAGCCATACGGTGGGAGACAATAACACACTCCCCTGGTGGTGTCATCGCTGTGTAGTAAGTGTGTCTGCATGGAGGTATCACAGGAGAAGAGATAGCAGCAGTAGTTGGGAGGAGAAAGAGGAGGAGGAGGTGGAAAAATAAACCCTGCAGCCCTGTTAGCCAAAAATGACTGATTCCCTGAACAGGAAGTCGTATTTTAGCAAGCTAATATTCCTGTGAATTTTACAGTGTGTAGACAGATGTGAGGGCAGATTAAGGAGAGAGATTCAGGCTGATGTGAGAGGTGAAAGGGGATGAGTAAATAAATCTTATTCTTTTTCATTTACTGGTTTACAGCCCCTCTATAACCCAATACAGATTGATTTCTGCTCTTAACTGTACACCGCTGTGCCAGAAGAAACTCTGCGTCACTCAGCTGAGAAGAGTCCAGAGACAAATTTCTACCTTTTAGGCAGGATGGGAAAACAGAGAGAAAGATGCTAAGAGTCGGAGGAAAGATGGGAGAGAGAGAGAGAGAGATGGAAAGACAGATAAGAGGGAATAAACAGAGAGAAAGAGTGAGGAAGGCTAGAGAGAGGACATGGAGGGATTTTGTGGTCGGCGGTGGAATGTGCTTTGAGGGAACGGCCGCTGCCAACACACACACACACACACACACACACACACACACACACACGAACACGAACACGAACACACACACACACACAAACAGACATGAACACACAAATGAAACAATCTCTCTCTGCCTCTGGCCGTCTTTTACACACACAGGAATCCCATCTCTCTTTCTCGGTTTCTGTCTCTTTCTCTCACACGGACCACACAAAATAAAGAGATCTTGCAATAATACATATTCCTCATAGGCTGCAGTGTTGTGCGGTGTAACTTGTGTACATATCCAAATTCTTCGAGACTGACACACACATTTGTGTACACACACACACACAAACACACAAAGATGGATAGGATAGCTGCAGGACACACTGTAGCAGAATAAGATGAGAAACCACCAATAAGTCATCATTTATGTTAATTATCAACACTATTAGTAGTATATGTGTGCGTGTGTGTGTGTGCGTGCGTGTGCGTGTGTGTGTGTGTGTGTGTGTGTCCGTGCGCTTTATTGGTCTGTTTCCTTACAGCACTCCCTCTGGTTTACATGGGCCATAACGTGTCAATTAATTACCAGCGCGGATTTGTGTGTGTGTGTGTGTGTGTGTATGTGTGTGTGTGTGTGTGTGTGTGTGTGTGTGTGTGTGTGTGTGTGTGTGTGTGTGTGTGAGATAGAGTTACAGTCCATCAGTGTAATGAGTGTAAGAGGAGATGTAACCAGACACTGATTCTATCTGATTCTAACTGTAACTAACACCAGGTTAGATATAGTCAGATACTGTGTCTCTAGCAGTCATGTTAGATCTGCACTCCCACTACATGTCCACACTGGTCAATACAGTATAGAAAACCCATTTATTTTAGAAAATAACTTGGTAACATGTTATAGTAAGACTTGGTAAGAAGAAAAACTATGAATATGAATGCTAATATCTTGATTCTGTTGGGTTAGTGTGTCAAAATAGCATAATGTGAGAATAAATATAAAATATATCGTTGGATCTTTTGTTGAACTTATTTACATACCTCACCCTTCCATGCCACCCTGCCATGTAGAATCTTCTAGATGTGCCACTGGCTATACACACACACACATACACACACACACAGCCACCATCATGCACATGCAGGGCTTTTCCCATGACTGGTAATCTTGTTACAGTGCTAGGCAGTGACATGTACACACACACACCAAACAGACCACTGACCTCTTCTCCTTCCCGCCCATGTCTTTCAAGGGTCTGACTTCAGTCACCGAATTTACTTACAACTCAAATTGTTTCCAGTTCGATGAGATGCAGTGTTTAAAGGTTTATGGTGCCAGGTAGCCACCGGATCCCAGCCACAACAATGGCTTCATGAGTGTAAACTACACTAAAACCAAAGCACCCGCTTTTATGTGCGTAGAACGGTGTTTACCAATCTTTAACAACCTTTCGAAGACGATAAAAGTCTTTATGATGTAAATTCACACTGAAGCGAGTTATTGGAGGATGGATTTGTTTAAGGGCGTGATATAAATCAATGCTTCTGTGTGCAAATGTCATTGATTTTTTTGCGTATACTGCTGCCGTATGTGTGCAGATCAGTAGTTTACTCACCTTTTTATTTACTGCAGCATCATGGCAGATAATGTGTGGCTGTAAAATGCAGCTTCTGCAGGCAGACACCACATGACTTCAGGCTATGAAAGGCTTCATCCTTTCCCCATTATTGCAGTAACTGTATTTATGGATATAGGCTTTTGCTTCTACCCGGCTCAATTCACAACCGCTGGTTTTTATCTTAAAGCATTTCACAAACAGCCACCCACCCAGCCAGTGCACACCCGTTACTAAACCAAACACACCCTCAGGAGCTGATTTGAATACTAGTCACACAAACACAAGCAAATGCAGCTTCTTATTTTTTAAATTCTTCTCTCTTCTTCTTCAAATTTCTTTTCACTTTTTCTTCTTTTACTCCCCCCCCGATGGCAATCTGCCACCCTGCTCATTTGCAGCATTCCACTGTCCTTTCTTACAGCCTTTTGCCTTTTTTTCTGTCTCTTTTGTATTTATTCAGATGGAAGAAAAACACAGTTAAGAAGAACAAAAAAAAGAAAAAAAAGGAATGAGGTGGTGAGAGATGAAAGGAGCAGAAATGAAAAGCCGGTGGAAGAAGGAGGTGATGAGGAGAGAAGAGGTGGAGCTGAAAGTGTGAGGTGTGTGTGTGTGTGTGTGTGTGTGTGTGTGTGTGTGTGTGTGTGTGTGTGTGTGTGTGTGTGTGTGTGTGTGTGTGTGTGTGTGTGTGTGTGTGTGTGTGTGTGTGTGGGGTTGGTTTTGACTACCAATTATAGAGGTGGTGACATCATCAATTAGATTTTCTATTATGCACTAATGAGATCTGGGATGATACAGGCCACACAGAAAGAAGGAAGCAGAGATTAAAGGAGCATTTCAAGGAAAAACTGAACACTAATGCTACATACTGACCAATAGAATGAATGAAATCTGCTCTTGGGCACCACACCCTTCATATTTTAACAGCTTTTTTTTAATGTGCCGCCAATTCCACATGAAGCTCTGCAGTATACTCATGCTCACCTGCTTTCAGCGCTGTTAAAATTGTCCATAACACACTTTAACAAGCCTCAATCACAATAAAAGTGCAATAAATAGCAACAGCCAAACACTTAACGAGCTTCGGAGTGATACTTTCATAGAAACAGGAATTATGGCTGAACCCTATCAATATCTTTTACAGTTACATTTGCACTGAAGGTAGAATAACACAACATCACTGGAAGATGGAGATGTTGGTTGTTGGAATGAGATTTTATGAGGAAGAATAAAGGTAAACTTTGTGATAATAATAATTCTCTGACTCTCTTTTTATGTATATTTCTCATTTTAAAGTATTGTTATAAAGCAGTTTGGTTATAAGGCCAGGTTGTATTATTAAGCAGGAGTAGTAGAGCTACCATAAGTTATATTGTCAGCAATAAAGCTGTGGTAATGGCGGGAAGTAGCAGACATCACGAAGCGGAGGGCAAAGCAGACTTGAAGGGAAGACAGAGGAGAAAGTGTATAAGTGTTGTTTTTTTTAAACGGGTGAACAAAAGAAAGGGAATGAAAGTTTTGCCGCCGAATTAAATGATTCTCCTCAGGCTGCTTTAAAACCTTCCACCACCTCCGCCGTGACAGACAGAGTCGGGGTGCTAGCTGAGGACCCTGTGCAGCTGACGGAGCACTATCCCGAGGCTGATCTCCTGTCACGCACCTCCAAAAAAAAAAAAAAAAAAAACTCCAGTTCCTTCTGAGCTCAAGGGATGTGAATTTCTTTTTTCTTAAAAAGGCGTCAACTCAAAATGTTGGCTCTTGTAGAAGTGACAGTGTCATCATCTGAATGTGACCTACGGGGCCCGACGGGCTGCTGGAGAAGTGTGAGGGTGTAGAGGGAGAAAAAGTGTCGGCTTTAGGAGTTGTCAATAGTTATTAGTGTGTTTGCGGGGGGAGTGCGTTTGTGTGTTCAGGCTTTTTTTTGTGTGTGTGAACTCCAGCCAGTGATAAAAAGACTGCCTTTCAAGTGATTGTGACAGTGTTACCCCTCACTTTGAACCAGAAAGAACATTTTTAAAACCTGTCCGATCCATTTATCAATCCCTATCGAAACAGTGGCAGAGGGGTCTACCTTCCCCCGGGGGAGAAGCTATTATGGTCCCCCTCCTCTTCCTCCACTCCCTGCTGAGCTCAGCTGACCTGAGCGCCCCCCCCCCCCCCCCCCCCCCCCCCACGAGGTCGATCTCATGACGCCAGACATTATATGTACTGTACAATCATATAATCGCTCCACTTATTCCACTTATGCTGACTGCATGAAATGTGAATTTAAGTGATAGTATGGATTCCAGCTCCGACACCTACCGATATAAACATGCATTTAACCGCCTAACAGCTACACTAATTACTTACACTGCTGAAATCACTGTTTTCAACAAACACATAATGAGTTAAACACATATCCATTTGCTTTAGTGGGATATTTTATATGAATGTTAGTCTTGATTACAAACATAAGGCTGTGTTGTCAGCTTCTATATCTTGTATGTAATTTCAATAGGGTCTAGGTCAGCTGTTCTCTCTCTCGATCCAGCTTCAGTTCTGAAGGTAGATTTGTAATATTTTAGTGATTTAGGGATATTTAGGGACCTCAAGCCCCAACATCAGGTCAAAATCTTCCCCTTGCTAGTAGTTTGACGCATGAAAAGCTGTCCTGAAGCTTCCAAATTTCCATAAAATTTAATATAGGTATCCACAGCACCCATGAGTGTTCCTTTAGTGCTGCTATCTGAGCACTTGTAGGAAAAAATGCGTTAAAACATCCTCTTTAAATTACACTTTTATGCTTCAGCGTGTGACTGCTTTCAAAGAGACGGAGAAGATAAGATGTTTGTTAAACTATGTATGTGTGTATATATACAGTAAGTGTGCCAGTTACATGCCTGTCAGCAGTTATGTGTGTGTGTTTGTGTGTGTAAGCATGGGAGGAATGTGGACGCTTTTTTCTGTGGGTGGGCCTCGGTGTGTGTGTTGTGCCAGGCGGTAAGAGACACCGCTCCAGCCCCGGCAGTGCCCTAATCCCTCCATCCTTCCTTTCTTTCTTTTTCTTTGCGCTTGAAACACAACAGAAAGAAGGGAAGAATCGGAGGGTTTTTTGGAGGGTGCAGACGCGGGAAGTTTTTTGCCCTACGGAGACAGGAAGTTCAGCGTCAGTGGAGACGAATGGAGAGACGGAGGGAGGGCAGAAGAAACGGCGAGGAGAGATGGAAACGGCCCAGTGGAAACCATGATGTCATGATTAGTGAGGTGCGACCATCCTGCAGTCACATTGGCACCACATGGACGCCAGTGGAAAGCGCGCACACACACACACACAAACACACACAGTATCTCTGTCTCTGCCTCTAACCGATCACAGCTGCTGTGAGAAACAATGCGGCCATTGTCGCTCATAACTGCCATCACACACACACACACACACACACACACTTGCATAAAAACACATGCACAACAGATCATTATTAGAGCTGTCTGATGCTTTGAGTCTTGTGAATGTGTGGAGCTGGTTGACAAAACCATTTAGAACTGCAGTAAGCAAAAAATATGTGTGGAAAAAAGTGCAGACGTCTTATTTTATCCACATCATCATATTTTCACCAGTAATCCTTCACTTAAGTTATAATATGAACTCGCTGCGGTGATTTATTCACCCGGTGGCAACAAAATGTAATGAACAGACTAAACGTTGACTTGTGAGATCATAAGTGTCAGGGAGGGAAAAATGTACGATGAGTGAATATTTAATAGTCAAAATCCTAAATTGGCTCCTCATAGCATAAATAAATCTTCTAATCCCTCCTTGCATCTGACTTTCTGTGCATAACAGATTAAATAAAAGCCGGAATCGTTTCAGTTGCGGTGTATTCCTTCTATTCTATTAATAGTGAAAGACACACATGGTGATTAAAACCAAAACTGGCAGCTCTGAATGAAGTTGTTTCTCAGTCTTGTGAGACTCCTGAGAGAGGAGAGGGAACAAGCTGGCTGGGTGAAGGAGACTAAACGAGAGCTAACAGGAGTTGTAACTGAAGAACAAGACAGGTTTACTCATTAAAGATCAATTAAGGTGTGGAAGGGGTGATGAGGTATAGGAAAAAAAACGCTAAAAAGGTGGAGGAGGGGTTGACGGACGCCGGACTAGCCAACAGCAGCAGGTCCGACAGAAATGTATGTCAAGAGTCTGACAGTCATTCTGCAGTGGAAACAGACCGGAGCGGAGCAGCAGGAGGGAAACCCCCTGAAAAAAGGGGAGGAGAAGTACAGTATAAAGCGGAGGATAGAGGGATAAAAAGAAAGTAATGGAAAACAGTCTGTAAGCTGTTTTGAAAAAAAAGAAAGTGCAAACATTGTGCAGGTCATAGTTAAACAGGTACAGCAGCAACTTGTGTTTTAACTGGGAATGTAAACCAATAGAACAATGTGATGTTTTGCCACCATGACGTCTACATAATGTACATTTATGAGCATGAGCAGTACACACCTTCATGCAGCACTGCAAATGCACGGGCAAAAATGAAATAATATAAAACACTGTTCATAATAAAAAACTACACATTTCAATGTTTTCTGGTCTAGTGCCCCCTACTGGCAGGACGACACTGTTTGTGTCTTTAAAAGTTATTTCGTATCATTGCTGTAAAGATAAAACCCATACTCCTGCAACTTTTTTTTTTTTTTTAATTTGCTATAAATAGAAAGAGGAAATTGTATTGAATTAGCATTTAATTTACCTTCCATTAAACCTGTTAATGTTGCCATTTCATCTCATTAATAATGACCTAATTTAATAAAAATAGACCCCGATATCAATTAGATGCTACTTAGCCTGACGCGTCCTGCAAAAGTTATATTATGAAGATTGATGCGGGCTTTAAAAAAGTTGGGTAAACTCTGTTCTGCAAACTGTAAAGGTGTGTAAACAGGTTGCGGATCGCCGGTTGATCATTAAGACGGCTGTGGAATCAGCTGACACTTGATGGAGAGGAAGGTGCAAAATCAGGTGAAACTTGAAGAAAACAAGGTGTGTAAATCACTAAACAAAAAAAAAACACTGATTTCTGCTGATGAGAAGACTCAGCGTGAATATTCTGTAGCTGTATATGTGTTGAGTAAAGGGAAATGAAGGGAGAAAGTGAAGTAGTAATCTTTATGGTTTCTGATACTGCTCTGTAATGAATGCAATTTCATTTTAGTCACACTCTGTTGTCAGCGATGGAAGAATTCTCAGCATCGTGCCAATAAAGCAGCCAGTGAATTCATGTGAACTCAGAGAGATGGAGGATGGAGGGGAGAGAGACGCTCTTTGTGTTTTTACATTATTCTGAAGATGAAAAAGCTTCAGTGGAGAGAGAGAGAGAGAGAGAGAGAGAGAGCGAGCTGTCCGCCTCTGCTGGCGATTCCTCTCAGAGACTCGCTCATTAATACAGGAAAGCTTTGGAAGAGCTGAAACCTCCCGCTACTTCCTGCTAACAAACAGGAGGAACTGCTAACTAACTGAGGAACTTTTTTCATATTCAGCTCGCATTAATGAAACACATACACACACACACACACACACACACACAGAAAGAGGCTCATTCACTCACTCGGCATATCTCTCTCTCTCTCGCTCTGGTCATTCGATTCAATCAGCATGTTGAGAGAGACAGATGAGATCAGAGCTTTGACCTCCGCTCATGAGAAGTCATCTCGCAAGACGCACGCGCCCCCCCACTACAAGACGAGGGCCCCCTATTCGAGGAGATGACATCATCATCAGCCGCGGTGTCGGCGGGGTCAAGGCTGGCTGAAACCTGTCTCATCACTGTGGAGATTACCCCGCCGAATGGTTATTACAAAGCCCATGAGGGATCGCTACGATGAGGGTGACTACAGATATACACCCCCCTCTCCCCCCTCCACCACCTTAGCTGGATTGATAGCGCAGCCCATTACTGATAGATGGATGGAGCAGATTATGGGATGCTCCATTAGTGTCACTTCATATAGGTGGGCGGGGTGTGTGTGTGTGTGAGTGTGTGTGCAGCAGAGGCAGTTGCATAGGAGAAGGAGAAAGATGTCTAGAAGAATCTGGCACTTGCTGATTCTAGTGGTGGCAGTGTGGGAAGGTTGATTGTTAATGTATAAAGGCAATTTAAACATCTTCCATATTTCATGCAATCAAATTTCACACCTCTTGTAGTGACTTTACATATGATTGTTGCAGAGAGAATCAGTCTAATTCAAGTATGTGTTTCAGTGGTTTTGAAAGAGAACAGTGCCACATATAAAATATTTTATATCATATAAGATCAGGTAAGATGTCGCTGTACCACCCACGGTGTTTGATTGACAGGTGATATTGTGGAGAGTGAAGTGCAGAAACACCACAGCAATGAACACGTGATGTCTATTATCAAGCTTTGGCTTCAAGTGCAGACAGCAGTTTAATATCTAACCACACATTTACTGTATTAATACCACAAAGTCCAAGTACAATAAGTGTGGTAATGTAGTTGTGTCCAAATAGATTTTAAAGGGACTGATTTCTGGCTCAAGTTCTATCTTCACTGTTAGACCAATGCATGTTAGCTTGTAGTATAAAGAATAAAGCTGAAATGTGTTGCTCTGACTACAAGTGTAATTTGACCGTCTAATTAGCACATTTTTTAATTTAAAGTTTCAGATTTAAATTTAATTTTCTATCATTTTGTTTTTAAGGTGGGCCGTGATTGATTACAACACAACACAGAATACAATCATTTAAATTTTACATTTTATAGATTTTATGCATTTTGAATGAAGAGTCAGTGACAACTGATGGAGCTCAAGCCTGTTGTTTCTAAGATGATGAGATGAGATGGCAATGTTAATTCATGTTTTTATATGGTCCTGTCTAGGCTGGGGGTAGAAGAGAACCATTACACCCTTGTGACACTGTTTCTGATTGCTCTTCACTGGCTCGCCATCAAATTCACAATCCAATTCAATGTTCTTATGATCACCTATAGAGCTCTGCATGGTCAGGCACCTGTATACATTAGAGATCTACTGCTACCTTAGGTCACCAGCAGGTCAGCAGCAGGTCATCAGCATGTCTCTACAGTTCTCCGATCAGGTTTTGCTGCTTGTTCCTTAATCTAGACTTAAAACTAAAGCAGCCTGTGCTTTTAAGGTTGTGGAAACTTAATATCTGTGATACTCTGGACACCTTTAAAAAAGGAGCTCAAGACCCATTTGTTTAGACTTGGCTTTGTGTAATTTTTCCTATTTTCTATTTATTTCTGTTGTGTTTTATGTTTGCATGTTTGTTTATGCTTTATTTCTCCCGTTGGGCACTTAATGGCATCTCTGCTCTCAAAAAGTGCTCCACTATATAAATAAAGTTGCTTAGGCTACTTGATGCTTTGAATTACTCTGTGTGTGTGTTTGTGTGTAACAGCTGCAAATGTTTATTCACTTATTAAATGCTGATTTTAATCATTTACAGTTGTATGCATGTTTACTTGATTGAGTCTTATCTTCTTCTGTGCTTTTATGCTTAATTCATGTCTTAGTGAGCTACGTACAACTTTTCACCTCAGTGGACAATCAGTTCTATTATATAACTTGTTTACATTTGTCTCACTCTCACAATCATCCAGAATGAAAACTATTCATATATGGTACAGACTGTAAAACCAACTAATATAATGAATCAATGAGTCAGTTAATATGAATAAAACTGACTGGATTTGGTTGGTGTCCCGCAGAAGGATAAACAATCTACTTGGTGAGCTTCATTTACTGCTCGGCTGCTTCTCAGTGTCACTCCCATAGAAACATGCATGAACACACACACAAATTGAGAGCACATACCACATATGTGCAATGAAATGATGCATGCACACACTGCAGAGAGGGTGACCATGACTCCTGCATGTCTGCGTGCTTCATTACAAGCTGCCACCACATCCATCTACCTTGACCCGAGACAATACTGCCGCAGCGCTGAAGGTCCCCTCTTACTTTTTTTCTCCTCCCTCACCATCCCATTCCCAAGATGAGGGTGTTATTAACCCCTGTGGAGCCGGCGGGAAGGTGATTCACCTCCGTTAAGTTAATGTCGCCCATCCTCACCTCATCTCTTGGCTAATGGAGCCTGGAGGGCTGGCTGCGAACATTGAGTGGAGGGGATATTTAATCTTAGGACAAAGATGACTTTGTATCATTAGACCTAATTGAATAGAAGCTGAGTTTCTACATGTTCAAATAAGACTTTTTATGTCCTGTTATATTTAGTAAAGCAAACATGACGCATATGTTCGTGCTAATGCTTCTCTGAATGAATGAAGCAGTATATATGCACCGCAAAAAAGAAACATCAATCACATTAAAAATAACTGCGTTTAACAAGTACAAGTACATTTCAAGTCCATTTTTATGCTATCTACAGTATGTAACATAGTTTGAAATTGAGTTCATTATACAGCTTCAGACTGCTCCTGTCATTAGGTGAGGCTCTAAATGGATTGTGGGAGTTGGAGTCTTCTAGCAGGGCGAGCTCTGGGTCCTTTTAGTCTGACCTGTGATTGATGGAGACCTGGGAGAGTTTTAGTCGCTAAAGTTGCAAGCATCGACCACCGCTCTTGCTCTCTTCTCCCCTGCATTGCTACTTAACTAGAGGTCTTCTCTCTATCTGTCTTTCACCTCTCCTTTTCTTTATCCTTTTCCTCTTTTTTTTCCTTCTGTCACACTTCTCATCTGCTTCATGGCCTCAGCATCCACCACCTTTTTTCCTCTCTTCCCTGCACCGCCCTCTACTTCCTTTTTCTGTCTCATCTATCTCCCTGCTTTTAATCTTTTCCTCTCTCCTTGTCTCTCTCTCTCTCCTCCCTGTTCACTTTCATCCCTCTCTCCTGCTCGCTGCTGCTGAGTGACAGTACATTTAAACTGTTATTGGCTTCTGCAGAGGAAGCAGAGCAGCAGCACCCCGGCTTGGCAGCACAAAACGAGGCGTGCGTGTGTATTGTTGCAAAGCCAAATATAAAAGTGTATGATTTAAATGAAACACTCCAACTGTTGAAAAAGTTACATGCCGCTGGTAGTGGAGGGAGGGTGTTGACAGAGAAAAAAAAAAGGGTGAAACGTTACCAATCATCGGTGTTACATCTTTCTACAGCTTGTCCTCACAAGACAATCGACAGTAAAAGTCTTAAATTCATGCCGGCAAAGGCAACCTATGGTTATGTTTACACCATCTACTGGACATATACAGATCAGATGGTTCATTGCCTTGTTAGGAGGAGGCAGGTTGGGTGGATGCCTGAATAGTTCACCTCCCACTTTCAAATTTGTGTCATGTTTCCAATTACAAGGAGAAAAACCGTAATGTGAAAGTGTTTACTGTTATAAAGGGATTATAAGCCATGTTTCAAGTGATGATTTAAACCCAAACCATGATATCTAAGGTTTTTGTGCCTAAACATAATCACACCTTAACCACAGCGTTCACTAGGCCTGTCACAATAACTACTTTTGTTGGACGATATTGTCTCAGAAATAATCGTGATAAACAATCTTATTCTCATTTGAAGATCATTTTATACCACTGATATAATGATAATATAATAGCATAATAATGCAAGGGGGGCAGGAGGTGGGAATGTAGAGTGGGCGCTATGCTTCTATAAAAACACAGTCTGCCACAGTGAGGAATGGAGGCAAATACTTGCTTAGCCAATGTGACATGAATAGCCTCTTAGCTGCTAATGTGAAGTGTGGCAATATTGAGGTCAAAAAATGACAAAGGTCATGTCCATGTATCATAAGATAAGTCCATATATAGACATGATGATGTTGATAATTCCATTAATGTACGATAAATCGATAACATGATAACTGTTATCTCAGCTTTGGAAACATCCTGGTTTCTAAACGAAGGTCATGAAATTCAAGTAAAGACAGTTATTCATAGCCTTTAATTTCAGCACTCAGTTTCATTTCATTCATAATGAAATGGAAGTCGGTGGGTTTGCTGCCAAGAAGTTGATATGATGTTTAAGTATCTTGGCTAACGTAGGTTCTGACTGCCTGGAAATGAAACCAATGTCAGTATCAATTTCATACTGATGGTAGTAAAACACAAAGTTGAAAAGTGAAGTAGCTGAGATTAATAAGGTCGGCTGTTTGAAGTAAAAACAAATTTGAGACATTTCTCCAAAAGCAATCATTCATCATGGTTATATTCTCTTTGTATGTTCATTTACATCTTCCAAAACAAAACTGTGTTGTGTTACTTTCAACAGAATGATAAAAGTATCTCTGGAGTTTAATGTTTCTATTTTTCTTCCTCTGGTTTTCATGTCACCATGATCACAAAGCAGCTTCAAAGATTAAATACATGATTTCACAGCAAATTGAACTTCTCTTTCAGACAGCTGGTAAAAGTGCCAACATATTTTTTCACTACCGATCCATCTGGCTGATGATAGCTGTTGCATCTCAAGTCAAAAAAGTAGATAAGGGATGAAAGTAGACATTTTAAAGCCTAATCCTCCTCCGAAAGCCTTCATTCTCAGATGGCTATATTAGCTTGTAGCGTGCTAACACAGTCATCCAACTTGCTAGGCCTGAAAGTCCGTACTTTGATATTTTATTTTCACATTATTATTCACTTGAGCTTACACTATGTTCACCTACACTGTTTTCTGTTATTCCGTCCCAACATATCAATCGTGACGTGTCTGTCCAGGTGACGTCCTTTTTTCTAACAGTTGCTAGAAGCAGCTATTAGCACATATATTGAATATGTCAAGTTATTTTTCCGTTTACAACAATCTGTGTAATAAATGTGTCTGTCTCATTCACTTTTGAGTCACACTTAGTCTTTCAGTATTTAAACCTGGTTCCATCTAGGTTTAAAAAGGTGGAATTTCATGGTGAAATCAATGAAGTGGCTGGTTTGTGTATTAGCAGTTAGCACGCTAGCATTAGCTCGCCAACTTGCCCAGTGAGAAGCAACTATGTCATCAAGATTTTAGCACCAAATATTTAGCAAAGACATGCAGAATAATTTCTCTCTCTGGCGTGACCAAGCCTTTTTTCTGGCTCTTCAGAAAAGGTCTTCGTTCTAAATCCCCCAACAAAGCTTGGATTGTCTCGGTTGTTTTTCACACTATGGAAAAACACCAGATCGATTTGAACCACTGAAAAAAATATCTGATATCTACCCAGCAATTCACCAACTGCCTGCCTGACTGGAAGTTGATTCCCACTTAGATCAACCCATGCCAGGCTGATTCATACCTGTGCTTGACCCCAGGGAACAATGACAGATGAAGCAGCAAAAAGAGACATAATCCCATCTGTGCCTGATCAATAATATCATCCCAAACACACATTTGAGTGTGTCCTCAAGAGGGTAGATGTGATGCAAAAAGGCAAAATCCAATCAGGTCTGTGCAAATGACCAAGTTTTTGCAACTCAGCTCTCTATCTCACACACACACACAGCATGACTCAGCACTCTTACACCGATAACACACACAAGCAAGTGCTTCATTGAGGTTCACTTAGATAAAAATTCCTGTCTGACTGAATATTTTTTCTTTCACCCCTATTAACAATGTGAGAGATTTATTTTCCTTGTGTGTGTGTGTGCCTGCCCTCCTGTGTGTGTGTGTGTGTGTGTGTGTGTGTGTGTGTGTGTGTGTGTGTGTGTGTGTGTGTGTACCCTTGCACACAGCAGGACACCATCTCGCTCCGTCACAAATTACCTCATTAAATTTCATTGCATTAAAGCCACTTTCATGAATTTAACGTAGTCCCAGGTCCATTGTTCGCCTGCAAATGAGATTAAAGCAACATTTGCCTTTCTCTCCGCTTTCAATTATATTTCTGGAAGGACAGCTCGGGCAGCAAGACTTAATGAGGAGAGAAGGAAAAGGAAAGAAAATTAAAAAAAAAAAAAAAAAAAGGCTAATTCATAGATTCTAAAGAAATTTTAGGCTTGTTTGTGTCGTTATTTCTAGTAAAGATTTGTAAAGGCATGGAAGTATAAAAATGCTATGAATGGTTTTATCCTGCCATTCAGATTAATAATTGATGTTTCTTCTTTATGTGTTTTCTATAATCAGCAGTGTGTACTCCTTTTATGTCTGTTCATCATTCATCGTGTCCCCCGACGAGGATGAAACAGAGTGAGCCTGAGGTGAAGTCCCGGGCACAACGGTAACATAAACGCATACACGCATGCACACACGTATGATAAGAAAACGGTCAATGAGCATGTGTTGCTAGGCAACAGACTAAACTCCCTCCAGTAAGAAGCAGGGTCTTGGCACCAATGAAGAATTTTAATTCCACAAAGAACAATTTAAAATACTGGAATTTTGAATATAATAAATAAAATGTCAAAGCACCAATTGTATTAAACCCCCTGGGCTTTCACAAAGGTGCCTCAGGGTGCCTGGGTTTAAATATCAATATCTCAGAATAGGGAGTATGGGTGGCACAGGTGCAGTGGTAAAACTGTCGCCCGCCACAGTAGAAACTTGAGCTTCAATGAGGGGTTCATTTTCTTGTCACTGCACTAACAGCAAGGTGAATAAACTGGTGGTGTGCCTACTCAGTGGAGGATTGCACTGGTGAGAATTGCATGAACCTCATTTCAGATTTAAAAGAAGCTGCAGTCGAAAAAGTTGTCCCACACCAGATTCAGCAGACTCACCCTACCACTCGAATCTGAGGAGTAAATGGAGTATTCCAGCTGTAATGATTTGTTTGAATGTAATTTGTGCATTAGCACAACAGACTGTGCCTTGTACTCCAGCAGGGGGGTTGTATAGTTCTCTGTCACTATTGCATGCTTTGAGCAGATAACAGTCTTGTTTTTTGTTAACACAAAATGAAGGAAACTAGCAAGCTGTGTTCGGTTAATCATGAGAAGAAGTAACATGTGGAAGCATTTGGAGGTGACTCTATAGATGGAAAGAAATGGATAGCGGTATGGCTGTTTTCTAACTATTAAAAACCTCTATTAAAGTATAACAACTGTTTATAATATTATTAGGTTCCAGTTTCTCAAATTTGAGATTGTTCTGCTTTTCTCTCTGATATTTCATTGAAAATTGAATATTTTTTGTGTTTTTGACTTTTGGCTGAAGAGGTGATTTTTCTCTATTTGATGAATCACCAAATACACTAAAAGACTTATTGACAATGAAAATAAATGTAAGTTGCAGTCTTTAATACTACAACAAATATGAAGTCACCAGTTGTTGTCACCTGGGGTACAAAAAACATAATTAACAATCATTTCAATGGTATATTAAAAAAACCTTTGAATGCTTTTTTGCCCCAGAATCATCAGAAATTACACATTAACACTTAAAAAAAAAGTTAAATAAAATGTGACTACATTAACTTCAGCTTGGTGTTCCTTACAGCGCTGAAGCACGCAGGCTTTGACTCAACCAGAACAAAGCAGGACACTCGAGCCGTCAGCCGAGTCAACAGCCCCCAGCAGCCAGCGAGCATTATCTCCATAGAAAGGAGCTGGTGGCCCGTCAGCCGGCTATACTGGACAAGTGGGTTTTGTCAAGAAGATGAAAACTATAGCAGGTCCATGTGAAAGCCTGTGTGGAGAGGCTTATGCAGCTAATCTGCATGTGAAAAACAAGAGGGCTTCACACAAACACATAATACAACGCTTTGACCCACTCAAAGAAATGGACACACACATGCACGCACACACACACACACACACACACACACACACACACACACACATAACAACAACAACAAACAAGAGAAGAGGGAGGCAACATAGGGAAGGAGAGTGATGGCACACTGCAAAAAATAACGAAATGGAGAATTATTTGAAAAATGTAATACATAAACATAAAGAAAAAAGAGAAATAATTAATTAAGGAAAGAATTTAACAAATTATCTTTTTTTTAAGCTTCAGAGAGACTCTATTGTGAGTCTCAACACGTTTTATAATGTTGAGACTTCCGCGTTTGTTGTTTTTTTTGCAGTGCAGGAGGGTTAAAAAAACAAAAAAACATGCCACCTGCACCAACCAGACCCACAATAAACAGTGAGGGGGACTTGTGCGACCGTGGAATCCCAATTTGTTTCCCTGTTGTTGCACCAGCCAGAGCTCCATTGATGGCCACTACCTTTGCTATTATTGTGACTGCAGCGCTCTTTTCTGTCCTTTTTTTTTTTTTCACAACTGTGAATTAACTCATCTGTATTCGTCTAGGCTCCGGCACCACTCGCAGCCAAATCCTTCTCCTATGGCGCTCCTCTTAACGCCCTCCAGCTCTTTTTTTCCCCACTAAAATAAATCTGAAAAAAGAAAAAAACCACATGCCTTCTTTTTTTTAACTGCTGTTCTAAAGGCTTGGTTAGTTCTTTTTGCTTTCTGATGATTTTTTTTTTTCTAAGGCCTGCTATCCCTTTCTCCATGCCTCCTCCTCCTTTCTTTTCATAAACTCCTCCTTCCTCTAAACTTGCTTATTTCCTTCCCCACTCTTAAAGGGACCTTAAAGAATTTTCCTAAATAACAACATACACGCATATGTATGTGTGTGTATACAAAAAGAATCCCTCTCAATCATGACATATGACCCTCTACGAGTGTGTGGTGATGTAATCATCTACACACACCATTCCCTCTGTCTGTATTTTCTGATTAGTGTGTAAACACGTAGTGACCAGAAGGCCTATTAAATACACATGTGCTGGCTTGGCTTGACAGTGCATCAGCCCAGTCTCCATAACAACAGGGCTACCAGCTTAAAAGGTGGGTCTTTAACTGGTGGTGGTGGTCAAAGTGGGCCGTGAGACGCCACCTCAACCCCCTTGAAGGTAGGTCAGGTGTGCTTTGGTGTGACACTGGAGATGCACTGGAGGTCCATCTCGGGTGTCGCTCAGCACACTCTTGTATGTATGCAGATATGCAGATGAAGCTATGAAAATGGTGGATACAGCACTAATGGCCTGTTTGATAAATTGCTCCCTCACTGCTGGATTTTGATGCAATTATGGCAGCGAGCAGTCACGATCAACTTAAGTAAAGTCTGTTTCACTCTGTCCACTATGGACTCTGCTGTGCTTGTGTGTGTTCGCATACAGGCACATGAAGAGCAGAGGAGAGAGGCGTCAACTTTAAATGTTGTGTTTCCAAACGGCTACCGACAAATCCTGCATAGCACGCCTTTAAAGACATCTCTTCATGTCTTTTTATTTTTTTCCGGTAACGCCTTTTCCTTATAGCTCGTATTGATTCTCGCTGCTGCTCTTCAGCCCATTTGATGCGTAAAAATAATTGAGTGTGTGTACATACTGCTGTGTGTCTGTTTGTTTGTTTGTTTGTTTGTGTGTGTGTGCGTGCAAAAAGGGGGAGGAGGAAGTGTGTGCATGACTGAATTAGTGTGTGGAAGATGACGTGTGCACTGGTTTATGAACCGGCATGTACAGTACATACAGTAAAGGTGTGTGTGTATATGTGTAAAATGTGTGTTAGTGAGTAAATGTGCTTTTCTACACATTTTGGCAGCATGTGCATTTCCTTATATGCATTTTCACACATTTGCACGTGTGTGTGCCTGCGTACAGTAAGTGTGTGTGTGTTTGATAAGGTGGCAGCCTGACAGATATGACACACCTCGTCTTCCTCTTCTTCTTTTTTTTCACGGGGCCTCTATTTTAATCTAGCAAAACAGGCCGTGTGTGTAATGACCTTTAGAAAGGGTGAAGATAAGTAGATGAGGCTGACTGTGAAGAGTGTTGAGTTACTGTATAGAAGGAGCCAGTCGCTGAAATAAAAAGGGTGGATGACAGAAGGAGGAAGATAAATGGATGAGGGGATGGGATAAAGTGGAGCATTTAAGGAGATATATGCAGACAAAGGACTGAGAACATGGGGGATGACGTTGAATTTTAAACTAAGAACTAAACCTTCAGTCCCACACCTACATCTTAGTGGTTGTCTTTTTCCTTATTTCCAAGTTTTTAACTATGTTATTACCTTCACCTCAGCATTTCACGGTCAGCTAAAATCTGTATTACCCTGAGAACCTGATTACACACTTTACCCCAAAAGCTAAGCCCCCTCTAAAGGTGTTTACTTGGTCAAACCACAATGTATAGATTTCATATGTTAATTTCAATTTGGAAATGATCTTGCTTCTTAATTGTAAGTAGAAACAGGAAAAGATAACTATATATGACACGTAGTGACAATGCCATAACTTTTATTAGCAAGTAAAACATAGTGAGCCCAGTCTTTAAAGGGTTAATCCTCACCGCAGTGGAGTGTAAATGAATAACATGAAGCCTGAGCGAGCACATATTTGTATGCAGCGCTGTGTTTGTCTGTGTTTCTATTTTGGTTGTGGCTGTTGTTTGGATATCACCTCTTTTTTTTAAACCCCCACACCTCCAGCCGTCCACTCGGATACCTTCTTCATTCTAAAAAAATTGCTTTTTCCGGGGGACTTTGCTCTCATGAGGTCGGTCAGTGTTCAAGGGGATATCGGAATTTTCCGGCACAGCTGAGACGTCTAAACTTTGATGCTCGGTATCAGGGAGCCGCACTTCCACCACGGGAAGGAGCTTGTAATTCCGAGCCGCTGAGCTAAATGCCTACAATGTAGAAGGTAATGATAAGGATAAGTGTAAGAGGATGAGGTCAGAGGGATGAATGGAAGTACGAGGGGAAGAATGAGGAATTGAACTGGCGGTAAAGAGATTGAGGGGAAAAGATGGAGGGATAAACATTTTTTAAAAAGGTGGGGGGAGGTGGATGAAGAGGGTGAGAGAGGGCTGAGAGGAAAGGGAGGGAGGTGGATGAAGGGCAGCGCAAGCAGAGGGATGACTGGATAAGGAGGTGGAGCGCGGTGTGGGGGCTGAGAGGGGGTCCTCACAAGCCCCTGATTATACTAATCCTGGTGGACCCCCCTCGTAGCAGATTAGCGCCTGCACACACACGCACACACACACACACCTTCTGTTGCCCAAGCA
Source organism: Scomber scombrus (assembly GCF_963691925.1). Classification (NCBI taxonomy): domain Eukaryota; kingdom Metazoa; phylum Chordata; class Actinopteri; order Scombriformes; family Scombridae; genus Scomber; species Scomber scombrus. The sequence continues at coordinate 6,575,061 of NC_084979.1, forward strand.
CATGTTGATTTGCCCCAGCTCTCTGGCACCCTGTGGCCGCATCCAAATCCATCACAGACTGAGGAATAGAGAGCAGTTGGGATAGAGAGGGAGAACTGTGAAGTCATGATTCCCTTCCAAACCTGACTCACAATCAATTTCCAATCAGTCTGACAGGTCTTTGGTTTTTGGGGAAATTCTACTTCCTAAAACCACATAATAAACAACAACGTTTTTAGACATCAGTCCCATTTTTTTCCCCATCCTGTTTCATCTCTGTTACTGCTCTTGCTGCATGAAACATGTTGGTAGCTGGCCATGGTGGTTTTTGGTTACGAATCAAGGTTTTCAGTTTGGGTTGAGGTCTTTTCCGTTATGTTGCAACTGAACATGTCAAACAGCCACACACAACAAAAAAACTGAGTGGTAATTCTCTTCATTAAATGACAAATGTAACCATACTCCAACACAATACACACAGTAGAATGAAACATCTGGGTGTATTCTAGCCATGTCATGATAACTACTTTTATTGGACGATATATTGTCGCAGAAATAATCGCAATAAACGATATTATTGTCGTTTGAAGATCATTTTTTACCACTGATATAATGATTATATAATAGCATAATAAAGCAAGGGGGGAAGGAGGTGGGATTGGAGAGGGGGCGCTAGACTTCCTTATGGGCCGGAACAGCATTATTTACCTTTAATTCCATATAAGCGGCTCAACTCGCTTCTGCAGTCTCCACTCAGGATGTGCACAGTGAGGAATGGAGGACACTACTTGCTTAGCCAATGTGACATGAATAGCTTCTTAGCTGCTAATGTGAAGTGTGGCAATATTGAGGTCAAAAAAATGATCAAGGTAATGTCCATGTATAATATGATAAGTCCATATATAGACATGATGATGCTGATAATTATGTTAATGTAGGGCATTAATTATTGTGACAGGCCTAGTGAATTCATCTTTATATGTCAGTATTTATCTAATTCTAAATGTTCCCTGCTAGGGTTTCAAAGGGGCGGAACATTTTGGATAAATTTCCAGAAATTTTTAATGGGAAGTTTAGATGGGGAATCTTTAAAATATTCTAAGTTGGAAACTTTCCATGGGAATTAACGGGAATTAACTGGAAATTTGAGGTAAAATACAAACTGTACTGTAGTCCTTGGGTTCAAATGTGTGGCTTCAATACTCCTGTGCTGTGGGCTCAAATGTGTGGCTTCAGTAGTCTGGGGTTTTAGAAATCATGTGTGCGTGTGATGGAGGAATGCACAGTGTATGCAGGTGATGTGGCCCTGTAGTAAGTAATGTGCTATGTGTTTGAGGAATAGGGGAAATATTCAACTGTATTTGCAATAAATCTGGTTATTTTAACAAAGATTATGCTACAAGAGGTTTGTTTTACATTCCCAATTATAGGCTAACATGCAATGTTGTATATTTCCAGTTTATTTCTGTTAATTCCCATATATTCCCGTTAATTGCCATGGAAAGTTTCCAACTTTGAAAATTCCTGGAATTTTGCAACCATATTCACCGCTTCCTTTAACAGCTACAGGACTGCAGATGTGCCCTTTAGCCAGGCATTGAACCACTTAACTGCTGCACAGTGACCCACATCAGTCACTGTGTTGATGCCTCAGGTTTAAATGTGTCAAACTACATGGAAGCAAAGCAGAGGGATGCTGTAACGGAACATGTGTGCTCAGCAAACATTTCTTGGATGAATAAAAAATAAATAAATAAAAAAGAATGCGGGAGACAGATTGTGTCACAGTAAGCTACTAGTCGACGTGGTAAAGAAGAGGGCTGAATGGCAGGATATGCTTAATGTCAGCCAGATTGCACAGTGCAGCACTTCTCACTGCAAATGACACCGAAAAGGATGAAGAGGGATTAGAGGAACGCAGCGTGTGCCGTGTGCTCGAGAAGAGTTACGAGCGAAACCGAAACAGTCTTCTGAAAGTCACAAATTTACTGCGCGGATACACAACAACCCTTTAAACACATCTACAAATCATGCTCTTTGTCAGGCTTGTTTTTGCTGAAAATGTCAAAGAGGATAAACACAAGTGGAACCTTTCTTTTTTTCTTTTGCTTGAATACATCCACAAGCAGTTGACACTTATCCTTTTCTTTTTTTAACAAGTGTGACTGGTTATAGACACAAATGTCATATCTTGTGCCGTGTTTAGTCTGGCTCTGCTGTCTCCGTTTTCATAGATTAGTTGGACAAACACAGACCCACCTGTGTTTCTCTTTTTAAAGACCGCGCAATACTCCCTCTGCAAATATTAAATCTGTGTTTCAGATTCCTCGGAGATGGGGAGGGGAGAGAAGATAAAGTGGTAACATTAGAGAAAGAAGCGGTGGTTCCCGAACTCTGAGCTGCAGACCAGCACCGTTCCGCTGATCGTTTGCTTCCGGGCTGCGAAGAAACGACATGATTTACAAAGAAAGAAACAAAAAAAAAGAAGCTGAATAATAAGTAGGTCACGCTTACGGGAAGTAATGAGCGACTAAAAACTGTCAACATGAAACTTTCAGCTGTGCAAAAAAAGGTCTAGACCTCTTGGCCAGCGAGTTAGAGGCAACGTAGACTGAGACCAAGGTTAAACATACAGTTGTTTGAATGAAATTTCACACATTATTAACTTAACTGCGTGTTAATTGGCATACTATTTTATGATTTCTACATCTGCTGCTATTATCTATTCAGTGACTATCCAGGGCAGGTGTGCAGTGAACTGAACTGAATATATAAAGAGAAAAGGTGGGGCGTGACAGGCTTTGACAATGGAAAAGTACTTAACGGAAATAAAGAAGAAGTGAAACTAACACAAGCAGGTGATCACAGCTTCACAGCATCACCCCAGTCTGCTTTATATCCTGCTGCATAAATGTTTAAGCTAAATACTGTCACTACTTTGTGGATTAAACTGCTCAGGTTGTTGCGGACTCGCTCATGATTAACACAAGCGCACTGATAGTGATACTAAAGATGCAGTTTGAGTCACTTCAAGGGATTTTTCATTTTCTTTTGATCTAATATCTCCCAAGCTCTTCATAATTGAATTTGGGATGGCTTTTCTAAACACTGAGGTCATTAAAATGACCCAGAACATAAACGATCCTCGCAGTCCCTCGGGGGCCTCCCGCGTGTCGGCCACCCCGGCTCTCGTTTCGCTGGCCTTCTCGCAGCCATTCCGCTCGGTGACTTTCCGTGGCTGATTGAATTAATGTTGCATCTGCTAGTGTTGACATGGGAACCCTGCAGTAATGTTTCGGTGCTGTCTGTTTCTGTTGGGTCTCCAAAAGCAGGACAAACAAAGTAACAGTGGCTTGGTGTGTGTGTGCGTGTGTGTGTGCGTGTGTGTGTGTGTGTGTGTGTGTGTGTGTGTGTGTGTGGGTTTGCGTTAACTCCTAGGCCACATGGCTATAGGCTAATCATGTTAGCAACAGGGTTGATAAGTTCACGTCCGCCAAAAACAAACACATCAACACGCACACTAGCACATACGCGCACACACACAAACAAGGTTGGGGCCGAATAGCCTCCTTTCCTCCACTGTTCGCTCATCTGAACTTCCTTAAATGGATTTAATAGGAAATGTTCTGCTAAAGATTTATGCATCGCCTCCAAGTAAAAGCTCAATCAGATTAGATTGGAGTGGAGTAAGATACAAGCTATGAACAAGAGATGGCATAACAAACTAATAACAATTTTTTTGTACGCGGAATAATGCAAAATAATCTGGTTTGAAGTCTCTTATATATGTCCCCTTATGCAAATTGTTATTGTGAAATCACCATTAAGGGAACTTTTTTTCTTTTTGTTATATTTATTTTTTTAAGCAATACTCAGAAAGGAAAAAACATTATTTTATTTGTTTTGATGTTTTAAGATTGTATTATACTTTATTTATGTTATTTTATTATTATTATTATCATCATTATCATTATAATGTTTCTTTTGTCTTTTTAATCTATTTTTAACCACTTTAGTCTAGCTTTATTAAACCTTTTTCTATCACTCCTATTTTTTTACTTTATTTAATTTATAATGTTGTTATAAATCAATCAATTTTTTTTACTTCTTTTTTTAAATCTATCTTTGACCTAGTTTTTAAAATATGACTTTTAATAAACTTTTTCTCTCATTCATTATTTTTCATTTTTTCTTATTTATTTTACTTTAATTATATATTTTTATTATAAAATCATCTTTTTTTTCATTTAATTTGATTTGTCTTTTTTTTATCTACTTATAACCTAGTTTTTTTAAATATAACTTTTAATAAACTTTTTCTCCTATTCTTTATTTTTCATTTTTTTCTTATTCATTTACTTTATTTAATTTTATATTTTCATAATAAAACAATCAGAATTTTTTTTATTTAATTTTACTTCATCTTTTTAATCTATTTTATCCTATTTTTTAAATTTTTTTAATTTTAATTAACTTTTGTTTTATTCTCTTATTTTGTATTTATTTTACTTTATTTAGTTGTGAATTCTTATTATAAATCCATCTCTCTTTTTAACATTTTTATCATTATTTTATCTTACATGCATTGGTCTCTATTTTTTTTCTTTTTAATTGTTATTTGTTTATATCACTTTTCTTTATATTGTCCTCAGTCTGCACTTGTTCTGTCTTATTATCAGCTTGTCAATCAACTGTGAAACACTATGAACTACATTAACCTGTATGAAAGCTGCTATATAAATAAAGTTTGATTGACTGATTGAACATGGTAACACCCACCCATGAAGTTAGTGATAAGTCAGTCACCTTTATTGGATCATTTTCAACGTCAAGCAAAAAGACGCATAGTTTATAATTCCTTTTCATTACATCGTTTCTCAACACATCCATTGGTGCTGTTGACTGGAACAATACTTATAATGCTGTCGGCGTGCATCCAGCATATTGAATTTTAATTCATCAAGTGAACTCAGTCAACCACTGGGAAGACTTGGACAATATTCATCAATGCATATACTGCAGGAGGCAATAAGCACACTGAGTGACAAAGAGGAGAGGAAGGCGAGGAGAGTCAATAAGGCGACAGCGTATTTGGCTTTGGAGATATATTTGTCACATGTGCTGCTTTGTTGTGCTAACTCGAAAATTGTATTTCTATATTTTTCTAGCAGTGGAGATGGCGTTTGCTTTGTTGTGCATGAAGTGAACAGATTAGGGTTTTTTATACAAGATTTACAAATGGTAGAACTGCTAGTTCAGGGTGAAGGTGCCTCCAACTGTGATGACTGACTCACATCTTCTGTCACTAGTTGGACTTAAAAACACCACGAAGCCTACAAGTGGCATCCAGCTGATTGTCAACACAGAGACTTGTGGTGCCGTAATGCATAAAATTATGTGTGCACAAAGTCAGAAATATGCATTGTTATCAACAGATTTATAAAGCTGTGTGTATGCATGGTTCTGTTTTATGAATCTCAGTCGTTGAGGAACTGGGCGCACGTGTATGAGCCACATTTCCACTCCCACAATCTGCCATATATAGATGAGGATGTCCTGAACTATCCGTTTTCATATCACCTCCCTGCCTGCTCCACCAGTCTGTACACATGTCTATTATACAAACAGGAAAGAAGAAGTGCAGTTTTACCAATTTTGCTGCACACGCGAGCTTCTCCACCCATCAGAACAGCTGTCATTACACATGCAGGTGCGGCTCTTTATACTGCCCATATCATTAATTCATCACATGGACTGTAAACCTTTGTCGGCAGTGTTATCTCTGACATGTAATCAAGCGATTGGTTTGTAGTGTTCATATCTAGACTGACTTTACAAGGTGTGACACACAAGAATATGAAGCGCTAAATCAATGTTTCGCTCCTATGTAAACTCAAGTTAGGTTTATAAATGTGCCTTTGATTGGCATTTTTACATACAGTATCTCTGTATTAATGCAAAAATCAATCAATCAAATAATCACACAATCAGTACAGCTGAGCACAACCAAGACAAACAATGTTTTACTAACAGATTCTGACTCTTACTTTATATTTCATCTCTACCTCATCACATCACCCTCACATCACTTTTGTAAAAACTGTGTATACCTGGTCTGGTCTGATCATGCATTCTACTGTATGCTATTTCTAAGGTCATTCAGTCCCAATTAAGGGAAATCTTACTTTAACAGTATCCTATCATATCGTAGACATTAGAGTGCCATTTATCTGTCTCAACATGGCCATGGCCCTTACCTCAACCCAATCCAACACCTTTGGGATCTATTGAAAAGCTGCCTGGGGGGAACAGCCTGATCAACCAACCATCACTAATGCTCATGTGGCTGAATGGGAGCAAATCCCTGCTGCCACGCTCCAAACTCTAGTGGAAAAGGTGCATCATTTTGAATTGAGATGTTCAACAATCACATATTAATGTCCACATACTTTTGGCCACATATTGTAAGGGTCTGTATTCATACTGGACAGTGAAAAACTCCAGACTTTAACTGTCTTATTATAAATACGTCTAATGAAAAGTTGCCATGGTGGGTTTTTTTTGCGTGTGGAAGAAGAAAAGACAAGGAAGAAGGAGAAACCTAATAATAAGACAAAAAACTAAATGGAGGAAATTGCTGTTTTGTTGAGCCGAAAAAGCCAATTACAGAGTTCTCTCTCACACTTTCTCAGACCCAGATTCAACATTCTCAGACAGCCAGACAGCCAACACACCTCAAAAAGCTACAGACACCGGCCGCTGTCAGGCCATCAGTGCGGCCAGCGGCCAGCTTGGCGTGTCAGAGCCCTTACAAAAACAAACACACACACACACATTCACACAGACATTTTGTGACATATGGCACAGGCAAAAAGCCCAAAAACATTGGACATCAAAACAAAATACAGTACAACAACAGAATTACAATGGAGACCTTTGTCTCGCTGGAGAGGATGTTGACGACAGCTCTCTCCCTCTCTCTCTCCGTCTGCCTGCATCGGTCTGGCTCTCTTTGCCTCTCTCCATGTTATGTAGAAGTACTCTCCTTTCTCACTTCTGTCAGTTCACTTCATTTGAAATCAAAACGGCTCCGCTGGCAAGACAGGAAGGAAGCCGGGCAAATGATATGACCTCACTTTGCATATATTATGTATAAAGTGAGGAAATATCATCAACGTTGCTCTTTCAATCAATAAGTGTCCATCTCAAGCTTTATTTCTTCTTTTCAGTTTAGATGGTGCTGCACTTCACTTCATATTTGGCATTTTACAATTAGAAAGAGGTTAGGGTAAGGGCTAACCCTTTACTCTTAGCGATACATACTCACAAGTTGAAACAGTAAAATGTATGGATACTTTTGTCTTTTTCTATCAACAAGCTATGACAGATGTAAGCTCTACTTATTGCCTCCAGTTGACCGCAGCACAAGCTCTTTACTACCGACTGATACCACAGACCTCAACAGATGAGTTCCTGTTTCTCCAGAGAGAGAGCCATCGTGACGACGTCTGTCTAGACAGTGTTGCCTTAGAGTCGTGCTGGAAGCGTCACGCGCGCCCTCGTGCGTGTGCGCGGGAACCGTGTGGAAAGAAAGCCGACAAGCTTCCCAGCTGTAATTAGCTAATGCTGCTAGCAGGATCGCTGTGATGTTCACTGAATGAGAATGGAGTGAAGTTCACTGCTAGGTCATGAGGTCAGAGAGTGGCGATACACGCACACATACACACATATACACAGTACATGTATGTTGTATACTGATACATACATTCACACACTGATAATACACATTCACTGAGATACACACATACATGTAGCGCACACACACTCAGATAGTTAGGGTGTCTGGTAAGTGTCACTGTGGTCAACAGAAACACTGATAGCTCTGTTAGCTGCTTGGCCAGCTGAAGGCCTCTGTTCCACTAACTGGCCTCTCTGGTCTGATGCAGAATGCTTCAACAAGTGTAAACACACATAAACACAGATTATAGTAGCCCACACTGGAATGTAGCAATCCAAATCCAATATTCAATCAGTTCAAACAATCGGAGTTCTTCATCAAATCCCAAACTTTCCAACATTAATAAATACAGTTATATATAATTAAAACTTCGAGCTTCAACTGAGATCTACGATCACCTCCTGTTGGCTGAGTGGGATGAAACACTCCAACAGCCTTATTAAAAGTACACAACCTGTAGCTACAACCTGAAACTGAAATGAACTGCTTCAAGATCTTATTAGATATTCAGCTAGCACGTTGGAAAAACAGGCGCAGAATGCTAAATGTACCTAGTTTCAGGAGCCACTGGCTCTAACTACTGGAGATGCTAATTCAGCATTATGAAATCAATATTTTGAAGCCTTGAAAACACATTAATGAGCTACATATTTTCCTTCATTATTACAAACATGGGTAGTGTAGTTTAATTTGAGTCAGTCCTACAAACACTGTCCTTATCACTCACTAGTGTAAAAATCCACTACTTAAAATAGTGCCAAACAAATGCAGTATTTAGAAGATCACGGAAACTATTGCTGTGCCCAAACTCTCCCTATTTACTATATATTGCACTACAGTTACCCTCCACCATTTTATTTGAGTGTCCGAATACTGAGTGTGTAAATATTTCCAATATATAGTGCCCATAAGTATTTCATAATGGAAAGTAGGAGAGAGTTAGAAAGTACTAGTTCACACAGTACTTTCTGCGTGAACTATGTAGTGTTAATTATAAGTGAGTAGTGAATGAGTGAATAAGGAAGTGATTTCAGACACAGCCAATATGTTTGGGGCTCAAGATTTCAGTCTCCACTGGGAATCGATGGACTTGGGGCTGAATGCCAGGCTAGAAAAGTATTGAAAGTATTGAAAGACAGTCTAACACATTGTTGGTTTTGCTCTTTTCAAGTGATTGGCTGACAATTAGAAAACAATACAGCCTGATCCTTCAAATCAGTGACATGATATCAGCAGTATATAGTTGAACTAGGAGATTATGACCACTGCAATAGACTTGATCCAATTACTGTACCTCTATATGATCATTAAAGAAGACTTTAACACTCTTGGTCTTCTTGAACTTAACATGGAAAACATAGTTCATCGCAATTGTAATGTAATTAAATATCAAATAAATCCTATCAACTGTCTCCTGCACAAGTACAAAGTTTGGAAAATCCATCAAAATGTAAGAATGAATGTTTTTTTATCCTTTTGTGTGTGTGTGTGTGTGTGTGTGTGTGTGTGTGTGTGTGTGTGTGCGTGTGCGTGTGCGTATGTGTGTTTTCATAGAAAGTGGCAACAAGGTCAAAAGAGAACAGCGCCCAAAATGATAAAGAGAAGGAAAGATGGGAAGAGGGAGTGACGGCTCAGTGTATCTTTCTGCATCCACCCCCCCGCCCCTCTCTCCAGCCATCACTCCTCACCATATCTATAAACATTATGCAAATGTCTGCGCTGCCGTAGCAGCGTGCGCCGTAATGTGATGTTGGCGGTAACAGTAAGCAGTAATCATGTTTAAGGAGTATGGGTGGAGAAATCAAACAAGGGTATTTATTATCCGGCGATCCCTAATCCGATAAGCTGCCATCACTTCACTCTGCAGCAATGCCTTCCAAAAAAATAAAAAAAATAAAGGAAAAACCCTCCCTGCTGCAGAGGAAAGCGAGAGAGAGAGAGAGAGAGAGAGAGAGAGAGAGAGAGAGAGAGAGAGAGAAGGAGTGAGGGAGCTTCAGTTTGACTAGATTCTCTCTCTCTCTCTCTCTCTCTCTCTCTCTCTCTCTCTCTCTCTCTCTCTCTTTCGAGCGCAGACAAATCTGGATTTAGCACCGTTATTGTGTCTGTCTAGTTGTGGGTAATTAAATGTAGCTGATTATTTGATCTTTTTGTCTAGTGTCTTTTTGCTCCTTTCTCGCAGCCGCTGTGGGAGATTTTACTGTGTGTGTGTGTGTGTGTGTGTGTGTGTGTGCGCGCGCATGTGTGTGAGATCGGACTTGTGATGCCATAAAAGACGCTCCCTGCTAGACGTCTTCCAATTAGAAGGTTAAACAAAGGAAAGTGAATAGATGCTTCACCCCTGGAGGCGATGGGTAAAGAAAAAGAGAGAGAGAGAGACATACGTTGACCCGAAGCACACACATACACACACACATACACACACAGACACAAACCGCAAATAACGCTAACCGCATTGTCCGATTTGCCCTTTCTGCGTTCTGAATGATGTTATTGCTGCATATCCTGAATTTTACGACTGTTTGTAGGTTATAATAGAAACTTGCTGATTATATACTGCCGTGTAATAAATGTTTTAAAGCCAAATATTTTATCGGCTCGGTGAGGTCTGACTCGCAACTGCTTTCCGTTCCGAGTTTTCCTTTATATTTCACACGCTGCTGTGGCAACAGAGTTTCTAATAAATAACCATAAAAGACAGTGAAGTGGACAGAGTTAGCGAGGGATGAGAGAACAGAGAGAGCAGACTAGGGCACAGACAGGAAACAATCAATCAAACACACTAACTCTCTCTCTCTCTCCCCCCCTCTGTCACCCCTCCCTTTCATTCTTTATTAAACTTCCTCTGTGTTGACTTTTGACCTCGCTGTTCCCCCAGCTCTCTGCAAAACTCCGAAAGTTAAGCTTTTTGCCTTTTGAACCCGGTCTACAGGCTCTCGCCCCGAGGCTGGCGGTTTTAAAATGTTTCGCACTGCCTCTTCTTTTTCTTTTCTTTTTTTACTCGACAGAAGTAAACAACTCACAATGGCCGACCTGGGAGCAACACTGCAGATTGCTGGTTCAATCCAAATAAACAATAAAGGGGAGAAAAAGAAGAAAAAAAACTATATAAACACAGTGTTGTCCCCCATGGGCTCCTATCCCACTTGATGCCAAGTAGTCGAAGCAACATTTCCTCTGTTCTTGTGCTTTGCTGTCTGAGATAATAAAGCACTTACAGAGAAGAGGGGGAGTGTTCAACGGAGAAAAAAAAAAAATTCTTGTCTTTAAGCAGTTTTGAATCATAATGGGACTGCAGCATAACACACACATTCAGTATATACAGCATACAGAGCTGGGGCCTGTATGACTGGCCCCAATATCATCATATTATCAACTGGTACCATGAATCATCAGAAATATGAGATGAAGTGAAATAAACTAAATAATATAATCACATAACTATACATTAATTAAACTCTATAGAAACACATACATATTAAAAGGAAGGCTATAAGGCTAGAAATAAGTGTAGGAATTATTACATAAGTCATTATAAATATGGACAGCATTTTCAATATTGAGTTCAGTAGTCTGGAGTCAATATGAAACATAAATGGATTATTTATAAATGGATTATCAGTGTACATAGTGGCAATAGGGCTCCTTTGTCTCATGATGACCAAACTATTATGAAAACACTTAGGAATTGTTCAAGTGAGGCTTAAGTGAGGCTGCCAAAGCAGAGAGGAAAAGTAAAGATAGTGTAGCGGAAATAACTTATTTATAATTTACTGAGCTCATTAACAGGATGTGGATTTTTTTTCTTCTTGTTTCTCTGGTAAAAAGGTGACAGTGAGTGTACTTTCTATTTTCAATTATGATCACAACGTTGTCTCTTTTTATCCTGAGCTGCAGAGAGGGAGTAAGAGTGTAACAGCTTCTATACAGTCAGAAATTAAATAAACTAAACCTAATTAACATGTAGCTATTTGTAATTCATTAGGCTATAATTATCATTGTTTTAAACCCACACGTCTTCTAACTCAGATGTATTGCTTTTGTTAAGGTGTTTCTGCCCATCTCTAAAATTGTCTCTCTTGCTCTGAATCATTTATAAACTCACTACATCTGTCAGTGACTTATCATAAGTGCCGAGACTTTCCCGGGAATCTGATTGGTCACTGGAAAGACAGTTGGCAGGTTCTGATCTGAACCTCTGAACGAAGCTGCCTCAGTTTTAACCATCGCCATGGTAACCGATGCTGCATGGCTAACCTGCTCAGCTTTGCAGTCTTAAATGTATAAGTGTTGCTGTTCCAGGCTTTTCAGGTCCTCTGGGTTTCAAACAGAGCTTCTAACAAACAGAAGAGGCGTTAAGTTTACTATAATATAGCTGCTCACCGCACTATTAGTATTTGTCTTTCTCAATGGGATTTCTGACAGTGAAGATGCTTTTACATTTTTATTATATCACTGCAGCTGAGAATAACATGAGGTGACTGGTGATAATTGGAAATAAAAATTATTCTCACAGTTGTCTTATTTTTTTTTTTAAATACAAATTGTTAATTAGCTCCTAATAAATTAGAAATGCAACATTTTTGTTAAGGAGAATCTATCAGGCTTTTTTTATTTCTCTCCTCTGCTGTAGAAATATTACTTTTAACTTTTGAAGTGTATCACATATTCATAATAATTTCTTCAACAAGTAGGAAAAAGAATACTCACTTTATACCACTGGGCCAAATTAAAAAGACATAAGCCTATATAATAATTCCCTTTGTTTAAAGTGTTAGGCATACTGTGAATAACATTTCTAACTTTCCAGCTTCTACTCCTTTTGAAGCTGGATAGTAAAACCTGGAGCTAACTGAGCCGGTTGATAACCTGCTTCGTGATGGCAGTTGTCCACCATCACCAGTGTTAGACTCAGTTAAACCAGGCAAACCAAAGAGAGCCACACTGAATTGAAACTGCTTCTTATGTGTCCATATATGCCTGCTTATGAAGTATGAGGCTCAGAAACATCTCCAAAAGTGAACACTCCCAAGAATGTGGTATCTCTCCATCTTTCCTCCCTCTCTCTACATTCTGTCATCTGTCTGGCAGAAAGAGAGGAAGACGGACAAAGAGAAGACAGTGGAAGAGAGAGGGAAAGAGAACGAGAGCCAGCGAGACTCTTGGCCAGCGTGCAGGCTGTTTGGACTGATACAGGAGGAGGATGTGGAGAGCCCTCTCATCTCTAATCCCCACCCTCCCCTCCCTCCCTCCCTCCCTCTCTCTGGCTTAGTCTATCAGTCTGTTCATTTGACTCAACCTCTTCCTTATTTGTTGTGTTTTACACTGTTTCTGACACTTTCATGCAAATGTAAATAAAGTAAAGTACAATTTGCTTCATTAACTACACTCTATTTAACTGAGTTAATAACGCCTGAAGCCATCTATTGCTCTTTTTTTAATTAGGACATATAATATTACAAGGAAGAGAGGTTTAAGAGATCATAGGCAACTGTTAAGTGAAAAGAAAAACTGAAAATCAAAGGAAAGATGGGGAAAAAATGACATGAAAGAAGACGATAACTTCAGATAACAGACACAGTTGAGAAACAATCTGAAACAGCGTAGTAGCCCGGTATATAATGTGTTAAAATACTGCTGACAGTGCAGAGAAGAAACCATCTGTTGCTTTGGAGATAGTGTTTCTACTGAGTTAATAAACCAAAGGGGCTTTATTTTATTTTACATGGAGGCTTTGAATACTGTGTTAACCTGATTACATACTCCTGTCCAGCTGTTTTCCAACTGGACCCAGGGGACACCAACTGGGACCCTGCAGGTGCACCGATGGACCCCTGGAGGAGGCGAATGTGGAATAATGTAATTGTACCGATGTTTAATTGACCATAAATTATCCAGCTATTTGTCCCCAAGTGTTGATTCTGCTCTCCCCCACCAACATAGTCAAACACAGTTAAATGAGGGAGAGTAGAAGCTACTTAAAGGTGCAGTGTGAAGAATTTAGTGGCCTCTAGCTGAACTAGTTTGGCAAAAATTGAATATAATATTCATAAATATGTTTTAATTAGTGTGTAATCACCTGAAAATAAGAACCATTGTGTTGTTATTACTTTAGAATGAGCCATTCAATCTACTTATGGAAAGGGTCCTCTTCCATATACCCCGCCATGTTTCTACAGTAGCCCACAACGGACAAACCAAACACCGACTCTAGAGAGTGTGTCTTTTGTGTTATTCGTGATTTTGCAATCACTGATGGTTCTCCTGCACACTTGAAAGGGGGGTGGGGGAGGGTAACTGCAACTTAACCACTAGATGCCACTGAATCCCATACACCTAATTAGATTTTTAACAATTAAACGATGAATTCCCAGCTGTTTTATGACAATTAACTAACTGTAAAAGTCATTTTTCAAGCAAAAATGCCCATTATTGGATGGTTCAAGCTTCTCCAATGTGAATATTTCCTGCTGTTCCCTGTCTTAAATTATAGTAACTGAATATCTTACTATTCTTTGTAATGACCACTTCTATTCTACTCTGCCTGGCCATTTTTCTTGCCCTTTTTTTTTCATCCTCCTTTCAGGAAGCAACCAAGCAGAGTGGAGGTCATCGGCCAGAAGCAGTCCACCTGGGCTGTGGGCTGTACAACCTTTTAAAAGCTGGCCTGCTCAGTCTGTCTCCCATCAGCAACATCCCTTCTTTGTTTGTTTCATATGTTTGGTTCATTTTTAGCACTCAAAATTATATTATATTATACTTTTTGTATTATTCAAACATGTGCGTTCTCCTTCTATGTCTGAACTCTGAGCCAGGTCATGACAATTTACTTTACTTACTTACTTTTTGTACTGTTTTGTACAGATGAAAATTCACCATTTCTTGCAGCCTTAGCTCTAATTGATTAAGTTGTATATATCAGAAAATGCTTCTTCAGAATTCTTCTTTAGTCTACAGTAGAGAAGTTACAACAAAGCTGTACAGTTCCACCACATTAACCAGTGTCTCTTGGAGAGCCCTGTTTTCTAACAGTGTGAGGAAGTCATATGTTATGCTGCATGGATACAGGCAGCTGTGTGGTCCACTGACCTGGTCAGAAATCTCAAAGGTCTCATGGTTCTATTAACCACCAGCGTGACCGCTCACGGATTAAATGTCACGCCACGGGGTCAGAGAACAGAATGTCAACACACACCAGAAAACTCTTTTGGACGGGACGACAAACATCATCCTGCCGATCGGGTTGTCGGGTCAGTGAATGTTCACATGCGTTCTTTTTTTGGAAGGCAACCACAAATACTGTGTTTAGTTGTTTATTTTGGAGGACTTGTTGGTTTCAGATGAATGATTCATACTGAAGGGAAACCTCAAATTTCATTAAATGCAGTAGCTGTAGCTACTGCATGTAGCAGAGGGTTTGTCAATGAAGTTCGATAAATTTGTCCTCCTGTCTTGTTTCACTGGATGAAGAGCCTGACTTAAAAAAAAAACTATGAATACAGCATATTTTAAAGCAGTTTCAGCAAATCCACTGCATGCTACTTTTACTAAATCTGGATCCACGCTTTAATCATGCTGACTGAAATACACTTCATTCGTATTTTATGTTCTGGAACATTTTCTTAAATTCAGCTTGACAGTCTAATCAAAACACGGCTACAGAGACATTATATTATTACTGTTTCCTTTCTGTCATGACACAAAGAAGAACATCTGGTCAGACAAAGCTACACTGCTTAATGTGTTTGGTATTTCTGTAGAAAAAAACTGATGAATCAATGCTTCGACTAGAGTTCATATCATCAAAACAGCCATCCCTTTATCTATACTTGATCCTTTAACTTCTATCACTCTCCACTCCCAATCCATCCATTATTCTATCCCTCATCTCTCTGCCATAATCTCCCATTCAGCCTTCCCCAGTGCATTGTAATCTGATGTAATCTGGCGGATTAACCTCACTGCTCTGGCTCATCGGTGGATGGTTCTGGTTGAGCGTTAAAGGCTTCAAACACGGCTGCTCATTTTTGCTCCTCTTATGCATGTGTGTGTGCGGGGAACGTGTTTTCTTATGTAAAATCAGGAAAAATGAAGAGAGAGGGAGAGAGGGAGAGAGAGGGGGGGGGGTATGGCTAGTATGAAGTGGATGGAGCATGAGATATTAAAAAAACAAGACAAACAATAGAAAGAGGCTGAATTCATAACTTGCTGAGTCTAAAACCTGTTTGAGAAGCAAAATAAAGGCATAAAGCTAACAAATCTAAATGAGAAGAAAACGAATACAGTTAAAATTACAGTGCTGCTAAATATGCTCTATTTTAATCTAAACTAACAAATGACAATTAAATGACATGGTGAAAAATGTAACACCTCCTACAACTGGATTCAAGAGTTTTATGGATTTAAATTTAGATGCTGGAGGAGAGGAGAAAACACAGAGGCACAGCACACACATACACAAACACACAAACACACACACACACACACACACACACACACAGAGTCTAGCTCAACGCCTGGTGCTTTTGAAGCTCCGAATAACTCGTGCTCGGCTCCGAAGGTGATCAGGAGCACAAGACCAAATCACGCACGCACACACACACACACACACACACACAAACACACACACACACACTTTGTAGAGCGACAAAACTGAGCAGATTAAGCCTTCTCCTTTTGAGTGTTAATTAGTGTGTGTGTGTGTGTGACAGCTAGCACCTGAGATGCCACACAAAAGTGCCACTGACGCACAGAGACACAGACAAGCGATGACAAACACACAAAAGAAACACACAATTCTTTAAAAAAACTACAATACCCACATATCTTCCAATGTGAATGTGCTTAGCTGTTTTACTTTTAATAAAAAGGCTAAAAGGAATGTCCTCATCAAATATATATCTGAGCCATTTAGAGATATGACTTCAAACATATGAAGTAGTATCTGAAATGTAATATTGGTGCATTATGATCCACTGGGGGGAAAGCTAACTCCATTAGCTCTGTTGTTACTGTCTAATTCTCTCCATCATCAGCTCATTCCCATTCTCTAACCCCCCCACCCCTCCATCCTCTATTCTCTCCTACATTTCTCTCCAATCCTCACCCGTCATTGGTTTATAAAACTCATCAATCCTTTCTCTTTTTATTCTCTCTTTCTCTCACTCTCTCTCTCTCTCTCTCTCTCTCTGTGTGTGTGCGAGTGTGTGTGTCATCTCCTTTTGTCCCTCCATATGACTCTGCAACATCAGGCAGTCTGCCAAGTCACTGTACACTTCAATTAGAGGAGAGACTTGAACACACACACATGCACACGCACGCACACACAAGCGATGCAACGGTTGCCTGTCTTTCAGCTAAATGCTTTGTACGCTTCCCAATGAAAACCAAAAGGCTGCAGAGAGACAGGAACTGTGTGTGTGTGTGTGTGTGTGTGTGTGCGTGTGCGTGTGTGTGTTTGTGCAGGGCTGGCACTTGGAGCGTGTCCTAGAGTGTGACTTTGATATCAGTCTTGGTAATCTAAGTCATTCTCTCCACTGTATCCAGATACAATAGAAGTTGGCCCTCACACACACACAAACACACACACACGCAGACCAGATGGCTGAACATCAGCTCTGGTTGAGTCTTTGTCCTCGTCCATTCTCTCGCCATCAACCTGCATATATTTGCTCTGTAGTGCTCTCCCGGTGTGTCTGTTATCTGTTTGTCCGTCTGTCTTATAGCGTGTTTATCTGGTTTGTGTCTTACCTCACTTCTGAAACTTTAAAAGCAACAAAACAATAAAAATAAAAAATAAAAATTGTCTGATGCAGCCCGAAAGGCATGCAGCTAGGCCATTCCACAAAATATAATCTGGATTTTTGCATTTGTACCAGATCAGTTAAAGCACGCATGGAGAGGCAGGCCAGAGGGGGGTAGGGGGTGGAAAGAGAACTGACATGAAGAGAAAATGCAAATTTGTGAAAGAAAAGACACAAAGATCAGCATAAAAAGCTAGCCATTATTGTGCTGTTAATGTTACAACTGTTGATCACATGGTATCTTTATAGTTTTGGACATCCTTTCTATCACTTATGGCATCATTTTAATTGCCATCACAACAATGAAGTGTGAGAGGCTGCTGGTTCCTGATGTGTTTTTACCCATTTTGTATTATTTCAGATTTAGCTTTTTGTTTTCTGAGAAATCACATCTTGTCTGTGATTTTGGCGGTCGGCTAAGGAAATTACAATGCCCACGTGCCTCAGCCGCTGTTGCTATGGAGAAGAGGCAGAAGTTGTTTAAGTTGTACTACTGAATTCAATCAGAAGTGACCCAGATATTAAAACCGAACCAACTCAAGTAACAGATTGTAGAGTCACTTTTCTCAACACTGTAATCTTTAGCTTCTATCAGATGTCAGAAGCACATGTGACTGAATTCTAAGCTCATTGATTGATTGGTTTCTTTGGGAGCTGCAGTTAACTTTACCTTGAATTTTTTATGTTTCCAGCTTTGTACCTTTACCTTTTCATCAAAGAACCATATATTTTTGAACACAGTTATTCATCTCTTGTACTGATGATTTTAACAGATTAAACTTTCATGCCAATCCAAGCTGTAGAGTTCCTAAAAACTATGAGTCACGCAACACTGTGGGAAAAATTAACGAGATTTTTACTTCCGGACCCAGCTCCTCGAAAAGCAGCACGATTCCTAGAATGAAACCCAGTAGGACAAGCACTCTGAACTGCTATCCATGATCTATGAAGTACTGTGTAACACTTTGAATGTAGTTAAAAGCAACAACTTCTGTATGCAAGTTAGTTCGCATATATATGTGTGTGTGTGTGTGTGTGTGTGTGTGTGTGTGTGTGTGTGTGTGTGTGTGTGTGTGTGTGTGTGTGTGTGTGTGTGTGTGTGTGTGTGTGTGTGTGTGTGTGTGTGAGAACGAGTGTACATGGAGTGAAGGATCATTGTCTTTGATTGCAGAGGCCACTCGAGACATTAGATGTTCTCGCTGCAATCACAGTGTTCACAAGTGTCCAAATCAGAAATCAGCAAGCTTCTGGAGAGAGGAGCCAATCAATATCATAAACATCATCAAGGACGACGCTCTAACTCTCTCTGACACACACTGTCCATCGCACTCAACCTTCTTATGTTCTATTTCATTATGTCCCCTTGACCCCCCGCCCGCCGTCAAGTCTCAGTACATCTCTTTGTCTCTCTCATTAACATACGGGTGCTGAGCCGTGGCCCCCGGTGTCCTTGTGTCTGGCTGACGAGCCGGCTTTGAGTTGGACTGAAGCACTTGCAGAGAAGGTGAGGACAATGATAACTGCCCTGGATCAAACAAGTGCGCCCCCCCCCCCCCCCCCCCCCTAACTGAAGGCAAAAAAAAAAAAAAAACCTGTGTGAGGTGCAGTCATGCTGAAGCTGTAATTTCTTTATATTTCATATTGTAGCTCTTTGTCATATTTTGCAGTGATGATACATTTGGTTTGCCTTTATTGTTGGATGATTTGCCTGCCAACGTGTCTTTGTGTTTTTATTATGGCACAAAATTTAATCCAATATTCCTGAGACTTGACGAGTGTGTGCCAACATTATTACATGATTGTTCATTATTGTCAGCCATCTGTACATGACCACGGATTCACCTCCTGACACAGTTTCTTCTGCCTAAACTGTTGCTTAAACAGAAAATGCCACAAATGGTGTTCTATAGTCGCAGCGCACGTTTTTCTTCACGCATCAGAGAATGCGAGTAATTGTCGTGACGGACCCTAGTGAGTGTGAAGTACGCCATGTGTGTCTGATAAGACGACAGAAGGACCCTGTGTATGCATTAGTGTATATGTGTGTGTGTGTGTGTGTGTGTGTGTGTGTGTGTGTGTGTGTGTGTGTGTGTGTGTGTGTGTGTGTGTGTGTGTGTGTGTGTATTAAATGGATATACAGATGGGGCAGTCTAGAGGAACAGTTGAGGAAGGCTTTACACTGCAGCTGCCCGCCCCTTTCTCTTCCCCCTCTGCAGCAAACGCACACTCGGGTACAAAAAAACGTCCGCTGGCACCGTTTGTGTGTGTGTGTGTGTGTGTGTGTGTGTGTGTGTGCGTGTGCGTGTGCATAGTGTGTTATTAGTGTGGAAGCTGCCCTGGCATCAGGTGGGCAGCCCCCATTTTACATGAGGAAAGCACAGCTGCTGTAATATGTAAACACACACTGCTTCCTACACTAAACACAGCACACACTGATGAAGATGAACTCTCTCAAACACTCAACGCACACACAAGGAGGGTGAGATTCTCTATAATCTAAGGATCAGTATCTCTCAGAGACTGATACACACATTTGCTCATATGCACACAAACAAATGGGAAATGGGCCCTCTGCACACTCCGTCTGTATCTTTTCCTGTATGTACCTTCTAATCAGATGCACATGTATACACACACACACACACACGCACGCACACACACACACACACACACACACACACACACGCACACACACACACACACACACACACAAACACACACCCACGCAGGCTGCATCCTTCCCTAGATGTGCAAGAGATTAACACAACACACACACTCAAACACACACTGCAATGGCTCTTCTGCCCTCTAATCAGACATAAACACACACCCGTCCAGACAGCATCTTTCCCTTGATGTTAATACTGAAGACTGTCACACACACACACACACACACACACACACATACATACATAGTAAGCAGCATCCTTTTCTTGATGCTAGTACAAGGTACAGCAGAGTACACCTGCATAGACACAAATAAAGTGTACGCACACACACGCACACACAGCAGTCATCACAACACACACAGCTACTCCCAACATGCCAGTTGTTCTCCAGATGCACAGACACATGTCGGCCCATCACCTCCCCTATCTGTGCAGACACATGTTGTGATGTGAGGGGGGTTAGCCAGCTTGAATCAGGCCACTGGCACCTGACACCGGTCATCAGCACAACAGCTGTCTGACTACATAGATGGCTGTTGCTGAATGTCTGCCTATGTGTGTGTGTGTGTGTCTGTGTGTACGCCTGTTGTTTGTCTGCACTCGTGGCCGTACATGCCCCGGCAGCAGCAGCGGGACATTTCTGACTCAGTGCCAGTGCCACTGGTGATGTCTACAGGGGTTAAGGGGTCCCACATTTCTGGAGTCACGGGGTTAACACTGGCTTATTTGTTGTTGCACATTTCCCTCTCGCCGTCACAATATGCCGCATTCATACTGTAGACATATGTGGATGACATCAGAGCGAGGGAAGCAGCTGGAAACTGTTAAACATGGAAAAAGTCTGATACATCTGAAGTACAAATTTGGCGCGCGGCTCATCCATACAACACAGCCCTTTTTTTATCATGGTCAGTATTACAGGCATTTATTGTATGGACTGTATATTCACTGTACTGTACTGTACTCATGAATCAGTGATATGCTCATGAGTAAAAGGTGTTCCTTAATTCAATCTTACATGGTGAGTGTTTGATGTCTGCACCTGCAGCTCTTCCCTTGAGTGAAAAAGCATGGGAAAATAGTGTAGATTTATGAATCTAATCAAGAATTTTACAATAATAACAGATTATAATGTGAAAAGAGATGATCATGATGATGAACCCCTAGAGAATTATTACCCAGTTCTCCTCCGCTCTCCGGGGAATTTTTAGCATTTTTCGGCTCATTGATTTTGTTTTACTGCCAACAATTTAACTGTTTAGGTTCAGTCTCACTTCTTGAATCATCATCATTGTTTCCAGCTGCGGCAGGCAGTTGTTTTCAGAGAAGACTACTGAAACGCTACCTGTCCAGCACCAAATGACAGAAGATAAAATAAGCAACTAGTTCACACATAGCAAAGACTCAATTTTTGAGTTGGTGGAGACCAAAACTGAGCAAAAAGAGGAATGTTTTCATCTTGTTCTGCTGCCCCCAAGTGGCCAAAAAAAGAAAAATCCCTTAATGAGAAGCTACTAGCAGTGAATAAAGCTTGTAACTGTTTATAACCATTTAACCTGTCAGCCCCAAGTTAATCTACTACTACATGTGGTACATGGATAAATCTAGAGTCAATATATAATGTGCAATATTAAGAAATAAAAGCTTTTAATCCCCAAAGTACTGACGTCTAAGGCTCTGTTCAGACCAAAACCAGCAGTCCGGCACTACAGTGGTCTACAGTACCGTTTGAGGCACTGGTAAGACAATGAAATACTATCCATGCAAGTTGGAGTGACAGATTAATGTGCTCTGCTCTCCAGGTTTTAGAATGACACATAAAATAACATTGGTAAAAACACTGTGTATAAACAGTCCATTTATTTCAGATATATGCTACATGCAACCAACAAGCACATCATTTACTTTTTCATAATGGCAATTCCAATGTGAGACTCCACAAGGGTTTTGTGTGAATTAAAGCTATCTCACAGTTGATAGGTTTAGCTGTGATCTTTCCTCTTGTCTCTCGACACACACAAAGCCTTCCTTCTTATCAAAGATTCATTAGCTCACTAATATACATCTAGCTCTCCATGCACATCGTCCGTCCATTAACACTGAGCCATATTTCTCTAGAGGGACTGCTGAGATAATGCCCTGCTCAAGGACACAGGGGTAATACATATGAAGTGATAGCCCACATGGGAATTGAACCCACAACCACAAGGCACATTAGCAGTGACTGTCTCTAATAAGTGATGCAGAACGGTATCATATAAGCCTCCGTCCCAGAGGTAGCAGAGATCCTGCTGTTGTAATTCAGATCACTCTAATAGCGCTAAAGAAGGACTATTTCTGTATCACTCCATCCTCATCTAATGGTGTACTGACTTTGAAAAAAGGGTTTCCTCTTTTTTTCCCCAACCTAATGTCCATTTTTCTCCTCCTATAATAAGTAACAGCTGGGGAATTTATATGCAGATGAGATGGGGAGACATTTTAAAGTGTGGAAGACGGTCCAAGGTAAAGTCCCATTGATTCAGTTTCACGCTAATGCATTCGTTTTCTGCATGGAATCATTTTGGCAGCAAGAAAGAAAGAAAGAAGTGCTGCTATTTCCTCAAAAGAAACCCATTTCAGGTGTACTTCAGATCAAAATGTTTTCAAATCAGATTTTCTTTCAAACTATGAATATATATAACATCATAATGTGTATGACATTCATTTGAATATGTTTTGAACACTACAAATTCAGCTTTCTGTCCCATGGACACTTAAAATCGTGCCTTGCATGTGCTGAATATATTACAGCCAGTTCAAATCTGTTTATAAATATATCATATGATTGTGGAATATTTATGACTTTTTGGACTGTATTGGTTATAAAAAGCCTTGTCTGTTGCTGCCAGCGGTCAAAACCGCCTCATTGAGCTCCATTAAAAGTATGATCCGATGCACAATACTGTGAAAGTAAGCGATGGTATGCAATTCATTTATTGTTGTCATTTATTTGTGTAGGATAAATGATTGATATCAGGAATCCAAAGTACTTCTCTTTTCCATAGAAAGTTAATGGTAATGAGTCACTTTGCTGCTTTTAATCGGCATCATTATTATTTATTACATCAATGTTAACTTGAGAAATTGCAAATTTGTCAAATTTTGAACAAACCTCCAGGCAAACGTGTATAAAAATGTATATAGATGCAATATATTAATTTACAGGCACATCCATGATGTCTTGTTTGTCTCTTCTTCCTGTCTTTGTATCTGTCTCTCTTTCTCTGCGCTCCTTTGTGTCTCTCTCTCACGAAAGGCTTGACAGAGATAGCACTTTTTTTGCAGGCTGACGTACACTAATGTACTAATGGATAGAGGAGATGGGGAGAATGAGGGAGAGGAAAAAGAGAATGAGGAATAGAGGAGAGAAGGACAGTACGCAACACACACAGATCAGGCGGGAAATTCTCAAGGGAGGTAGATTTGCGGGCATCTAGCCCACCTCAGTTGGGAGAGAGAGAGCTGAAGGTGACATATACTGTAAGTGAGAGGGAGCGGAGGGTAGGGGGTGGGGGGTGTAGGCAGGAAAACTACAAGACCTGAGGAGGATGAGTGTAAAGAAGTACTGGTGGAGAGAATAGGATGATAATTCACTCATACAATAGCAGCGCTTACAGCACTAATATTAACTGTGAAAGATTTACACACTAGTCTTCCCTCAACAGGCTACACACAATACACAATTTCTCCTACTTTCACCCACTTTCATTTAGAAAGGATCAGACACAGTAGCACAAAAACAGTGCTCCACTGACACACTGATATAGATTATTTCATAGAGTTCGTAGTGTGATCCCCCAAAAATGGGAGCACACTCTCCGGTCCCCTTTTTTAAGGATGGGAACCGGTCTCATTCTGCCAGTCCACAGGCACTGCGCCTTTGATCTAAATGCAACACTGACAAAGGCAGCCCAACAACGTCTCAAGGTGACTCTCATCCACACTCAGCGCATTACCACTGAGAGACTCTTAAATCAAACTTTTCAAATAACTAAACAAACAGCCTCAGTGTCTTTGTGAGCACTACTATGTGTACATATGAATGTGTGAAAAAAATGTGTATGTGTGTGCAGTTCAATTTTGTTGACACTCACTCTGGGAAGAAGGCCTCAGACTGTTGAAACTAATAGGACATTACTCCACTAACTTCTAGTTAATGGGATAAAGATGGAATTAGTGTGTTCAGGTGTTACTCTCATCTGCTCATTATGAGATTGCATTGGAGAGAGGGGAATCTCTAAAGGCGCACACACTCACACACAAACAGTATAACAGACAGCAGGCCGACCCAAGATTATCAATCATCTCTTCCAGCCTGGTGTTTTTGCCATTTAACCAGGCTGAGGAGCCGATGCACTGCTTCAATCATCTGCCAGTCTAAATGCTAGTGCTAATTAGCATTCACATGCTAAATTACCTCCCATCCCATGTTTCCTGATTAGGCTTTATCATTCTGACAGCTAGTTTTACTGCTAAGCTTGCACAGCCAATGCCTGCTTGGCCATATCAAACTCCGGAAAAGATTAGAGACACTCTCATGCACTGGATACTGGGATTTGAGCAGCTGGTGTCGAGCTTTGTACAGTGCTTAGACCTGCGGTTCCAAACCTGGAAGTCACAAGTGTCACAAGATAATTTAGAGGTACTCAGAGTTGACTGATGCATCAAATCAGGCAGGGGGTTACTGTGTAAATGTAATACAAATGAGATATATTAGATCTGTGTGGGTTACTGTAACCCAGTTACAGGACAATCAAGCACACCACACACAAAATTAATTTCAGCCTACATGAGTCTGATGAACGTCAGCTTTCTGCACAGTCAGAGAAATAAAAATGCGCACCATGATATCAGTTTGGGTATAAAAACCCAGAGTAGCACAGAGCGTCTCTCCTGCCAGCTGCTGACAGCGCTGTCAGCCTGAAGAGTCAATCACACTGGACAGCAGAGGAGGAGACGGTAGAGACGTTTGTACACTTCTGTTTAAACAGTACTTTGGCCAACTTCACTGTATTTAACACTGGAAATACAGTCACTCTGCCTCGAAACCATTCTGTTTATATCACGGCTATTATTTAGGTCATCTAGAGAATCTGTAAAAGTTTACAGCCTGTCATGCTGTCATCATGCGTTACTTTATGTAAAGGTCTAATGACATGGTTTTAAAAAAGCAGTGATGACTGACAAAATGCAAGTCGACTCAGTGGTTTATCGACTGATACATCTGCTCAGCATCTGTAAGGCGCAGTCCTATTCACAAGATTACAATTCTATTAATTTGATCTCACTTTTCTCTAATCTTGGTGTAGACAGTGTACTGTTATAAACTACTTAAGAGATGGTGGTCAGATGATGATTCAGTTTGCAACTGTAGGGAAGCCTGTGCTTAGAAGTTGTTAAGAGCTGAAAAGTTGATGTCATTAAGGGGGTGATATGTTGTTAACAGGGTGTTTGAGATTGAGGGAGGTAGAAGAACTCTGAGTGGGAGGGATGTACATTTGGAGGAGCGGGGCTCGTGAACCTCCGGTCCACCTCACTGGCCCCGAGAAGCAACCCCCAAAGTCTTAGCAGTATTACTCATCTCCCTGTCTCAAGGCAGTGAAGTGCCAGCATTATGTCAATCAACCGGTTGGCACAGTTACCTCCGCAGCGCTGCACTCCAATCGGTCCTGTCACTCAGGCTATCTTCCAAGATAGAAAGGAAAAGGAAAAGTAATTGGATTTGCTGCTAGCAGGGAAATGATGAAATGACATGAAACCATCCCCACCTCGCCCACCACGCACACGTATACCCATTCACACACCTATACACCACTCTGAGTAATTCTCCCTCTGCCCCCCCCCTCCGTCTGTCTTGCCTCTTTTTGTTTCCGAAATCTGGAAATACTTCAGGCTGTTGAGAGTTTCTTTTCATCTCGCCTGATGCGACGAAGAGTGCCTTGTTCTCCCAGGTAGACAAAGCGCAGACGAAATGAAGGGAATGAAAGGATTTCCAGGTTTTTACTGAGATCTGAGGGTGGCTTTTTTTTAGGATGTCTCTGGCAAACCGCTCAGAAGGCAGACCATAGTGCAATTTCATGCTGTTAAAAAGTATCGGTACCCCACCTACACCTCGTCTACCTACAAAGTGATGTACTCTGGCATTTGAAGGAAAAATGTAATCATGTGTGACTTTGAAGTACTGAGCAAAAGTATATACTGCATATATATACGTACTGCTGCTGGCTGGCAGGCAAGAGACTGGTAGCTTTTGACAATAATTGACACAGCCTGTTCTGTCATCATACTTTGTGACAATCCTACATCCTGCAGACTGTTACCTACACTCCAATACCCACATTGTACTGTATGCTGACTCCATCATCCTACAGTTCATCTTTCAGTGTGTTAACATCAGACCTGGTGTTCTGTCCAGGCCCGTCCTCCCAGGAGAAATCCGTATCAATACTGTTTTAATACATGGGCTTACTGGGGCTCAAGCTCCGGGTCTGACAACATGAAAAGGCCCACGAGGCTCGGGGGAGATATATAAAACAAAATTTACAAGGACTACAAAAAAAAAAGAATCCTGCCTTGTTTGTACAGGTGTGTTCTGTCCTCCTGTTCAGCATCTCTGCTCTGAAATGGAAACCAGACGTGCAGTGTTTGCTGTTGTTGCTGTGCTTCCATTTGTCGACTTTACACTTTTATTTTTACTTATTTGAATCTTTGTCGTCTCTTTCTGTTTAGAAGAAGCTTGCTTAACCTTCTGAGCTTCCCACCCACAAAAACCAAATGCCTGGCCAGTTACTTTCCTCTGGTGCCGGGATTGGTTAACATGCATCCAACATGCAACATTTGGTGTTGTATTCAAGTACGGTGGCAATATAGTTTACATGATCAAGCCACATCCATTTTTGCTTTGTTAGTTACTTAGAAAAAGACTATGTAACTTTCTCTATGAGAAATTACAAATGTTTCTATTAAAAGTAAAAGCTTTAACTTAAAGGGTAATAAAAAGCATTGTTAATAAATTCAGCTCTTTTAGTGGTTTGGCTTAGCTAATGTTAGCACGCCTTAAGATACAGTCTAGTGTCATATAACAGACAATACAATAGAATTTTAAATGAAGGTAAACTTACAATCTCCCTTTTGCTGAGGAAGACTCTTAGATGCAGCTGAAAGCCCAGAAAAAAGCTAGCAGGTGTTGCTTAAGTTGAGTTTTTTCCTTCAAACTACTGTTTCTAGGGTTAAGAATGAACATTTATGATACTTCATGACTCTTTTTTACATGTGCAACTGTAACACACCATAAATCACGAGCACATAAAGGTCACCTGTGGCCACAGTGTCTGCTGTTCATCCAAGGTTACACAGTCTCACTTTAAATCTCTAGAGCACTATGATAATGTGTTTTTTAGGTTGGACGTTGAAAATAAATCCTATTTGGAGTATAATATCTCACATCTTAGGTCCATCATCCTGCAACCCTCTTTCATAATGCATTGGTGGGGCTCTTCCATTCCATCAGCCATCAGACTGCACATTCATTTTTATATGAGGGTATGTTCTGTATGTAAATCTCAGGGACATTCACATGCATATAATCTCAGGAACTTCTGCATGTTGCTGGGTTATATATTGCAAATTTACTTACACAAAGATCCAGTTTACTGAATATAATATTTTATTTTATCCTATTTTGTCTTATTTATTGTTGATAATATTTTTAGTACACTTTCACCCTTACGCTGCTACTTTTCTCCACTGTACGGCTGTGTCAATTTGAATTCCTCCCAAGGGGGATCAATACAGATAAATCTTATCTTCAGCAGTTCTACATTTTAGGACTGCGACTAACTATTATTTTCATTATCTTGATTAATTATTTGGGTCTATAAAATGTCAGAAGATTGTGAAAAATCCATCACAATGCTCAGTTCAACATGTGTATAGTCACTTTTATTTAAATTAGGCATTCAATGTAACATTAGTCTTTCCTACCAATGACCAGAATGCCACCATTACGTCATGAACAAGCTTCGATTCTGACATATGTCCTCCACTGTGTCTTATAAACACTATGAAGAGAAGTAAAGGATTTACTAATAGGATGCTAATTTGTTCTGAAGTCAGAGTTGAAGTCTACAAGGTCAACTCATCCAGTAGTGTGAGAATCTGCATGCACAGTGAAAACCTGTAGACACAGAGAGTCATCAACTCAACAGTCATGGAAATGTTAGGTGGGTATTTTGCACATACGTGCTGTGTGCTTTGGTAGTCAGGTCATTGTGAATAGTCATGCTGATGTAGAGTTAAAGCTCTCTCTCTCTCTCTCTCTCTCTCTCTCTCTCTCTCTCTCTCTCTCTCTCTCTCTCTCTCTCTCTCTCTCTCCTCTCTCTCTCTCTCTCTCTCTCTTCTCTCTCTCTCTCTCTCTCTCTCTCTCTCCTCTCTCTCTCTCTCTCTCTCTCTCTCTCTCTCTCTCTCTCTCTCTCTCTCTCTGTCACACACTCAGCACTCACACATGCAACAAAGACAGCGACACTTACACAATAGACTGCCTAGGTTTAAGATTTACACTAGTGATTATATATTCATAGATCAATCAATAAAGGGAGTCTAGCAGCCGAGACATGTCCACCCAGGCAAACACACATTTAGCAACAGTCACATTGTAAGAATTCTAATGAGTGTGAGAGTGCGTGTGTGAAGACATCGATACGCTGCAGCTTTACATTTCATTAGGCCAAGGAGCGCAGTTTAACTCCCAATGAATAGCAATAACACCACACAGCCTGTAACCATCTCTCTCCATCTGCCTCAGACTCACTTACTTTTCTCCTTCTTTTCTAATCCCAGCCCTACACCCGCCTGTTCCATCTTCCATCTTTTGTACAAATCTAGCTCAGTCATTTAACAGTTGTTGTCCAATTAACTTGAAAAGCCTTAATTTGAAGCTAAATCTAATCACTTCCTGTATCAGAACGCTTCTCCCAGAGAAAGACTAAACTGGCGCCAATGCACGTAAAGTTTTGTGAGCTGGCTGTAGGTTGAATCGGTGCTGATTTATTGTAATCGGTGTCTTGTCTCGCCGGTTCCATGCTCATATAGACCACTGTATGTTACTGCAGCATCTGCATTGATCTGTGTGAGGACGCTGGCAGCCACCACCTCCGTATTCACCTTCCTCCCTGCATCCCCCGAGCACAGGAAGGCACGCCGGCTGAGGGGAAATGGGATTCCGATCGGCGGGATATCATCCAGGATCTGCTGACCCCACATACTCCGTGCACACACAAATCATCTATCTACACGCGCCCACACACACATACACAGCCCAGGGGTCAGGCACAAGGACTAGTGGGCTAGGTTTCAGTCGACTTAGCAAACACCAGAGACAGGAAGCTGTGTAAGGAGGCATGTGTGTGTCTGCACGCCTGTGTGTCGTGCATATTATCATAGTCTGTATAAAAGCAGTTGACAGCAGCATTACTGCGGCAGATATTCCACCAACTACAGAAACACACAGGCCTAATGCCTAAACTGTCAAACTCATCTAAAAATAGTGGCTGCGGAATGTTTTAAAATGAGTTTGAGTTGAGTTTAACGGAATGTGACGGAAAGTAAGACGAAAACACAAAGACATCATTTAAAATAAAAGTCATCCACAACTACAAAATAAGGGGTACTGTGTTCCTAAAAGAACAAATACAGGGAGAATTTTGACAGTGAAATGTGGACTGTAAGTTTTTATATATGTATTTATTCAATTATTTGACTGTTTTATTCACTCCTGAATCCTGCAGAAGAAAGAACACAGATCTTAAATGGAGGAGCTGATGATTGGCACAGACAACGAGTGGTCTCCTCAGCATAGTTACTTGAGGAGCACACCACACACACACACACACACACACAAAGGGATTACATGTATGTGTGTGTGCTGAACATGATGGGAAATGATTGCTTGAATATGACAGAGATTTTGATGCTCCAACTGCAAACACACAGGCACACAAACATCTTCATACCCATACAGATTCCCTCACCTAAAACACTCTGAAGACACAATGAATCATCTTCATCCACCTTATAGCCATTCAGAAACACTCTGTGGCTCTTAATCCTGTGACTAGACCACCGAAAAAACACTCTGCAAGATAAACCCCACACAGCTCCGGTTTGTCAAGCAGCATGAGCTCCACACAACACCCAGCTTTTCACACTGAAACACACAAAAACCTCCCTCTGTAGGAGAAAATCTCCGAAGCTGCTCCAAAGCACTCCTTTTTTTTCTTCTCTCAACTTATACTGTATGCTTCTTATTTGCTACATTTTAAAATCATTCAATCTCAATGCCAAAGCAGTGAAAAAACACATTTTGAGACATTCACTTTGAAGAGAAAATATACCAATAACACATGCCACGCGCACGCACATTTATAGCTCATGTTTGTAATGAGAGTTTTGATGACAAAACCATTTGTCAGCAATGCCAAAACCAATGACCATTGAAAATACATCATGAAATGACACAAAATTGCTTCAAAGCAAAAATGTTTTTTTCTGTAGAGCATGGAAACCCACACATGCACACACACACACACACTCAGATTATTGTATTCAAGCAGGAGGATTTGAATCCCTATTACAGTCCTCATTTTTATCAGTTTTGTACAGTATGACTATAATTTATGACTGACATTCACAAGGAAATAACACTACCGTCACTGCCATTTAAAAATGTTGTATAGTCCCTTTACCAGTGAGGGCTTTGAAAAAGGCTCCTGAGCCAAAGAGGATTGAATGATCATTGAGTTTTGCCTGCTTTAAAAGCATATAGTCCTTAACTTGAAATGAATACATCCATGACTCATCAAAAATGTGACAATAGCACCGTGCGTTCACTACAGAGAGAATAATGAGCACGCATTCACACAAACACTCACACACACACACTCCATGATGCCTACCTTCTTCATGCGCCCGCTGCGTGTGCCGGTGAACGCCACTGTGTGTCCCGGTAGTCGTAGGCCGCCACAGAAGTCATACCGTCGTCCTTGTCCACATATAGCGGGATGCCCTCGATGGCGGTGGTGCCCCCTAGAGGCTGGTTGAAGTCCTGGCCGCAGAAATCGTCGTCTATCTGCAGCGGCTGAGGGTGCGAGGGATAAAAAAAACAGGAGAGGAAGTCATTAACACTTTTTTTTTTTTTTTTTTAAATCCCCTTTTCTTGTTAAACTAACATTAATTCTTAAAGAAGCAGGAGGCTTTCAATCTCCCCGCGGCTTAGTTTGACATTTTATGGTGCTGGAGAGAAGCCAAGCAGTTGCAGATTTAGTGAGGAGTGGTGTGAAATTATGGGCGTCTTTGGGAAAATGAACTTCGGTTTCATCAACTCCCTCTTTTTTTTCTCAGACTTTTTTTGGAGACGAGGTGAGAAAGTGATAAACACAATCTCACCGCACAGACGCAGATAAGGCTTCAGTAAACTGTGAGTGGCCTTTGATTATTTTATACTACAGCATATGTTGTCAAACCAGGCAATTAAGCATCTCAGCATGGCTTGAATGGATGAACAGTTGTTTGCTAATGTTTTAAATATTGATTTTTTTATTTTATGTAGTTTCTAATGAGAGACAAATAAATACAGTGAGTAAATCAAATGGAGTTGCTATGAGAGAGGAGGGGAGGATGAACATATGAGCAGGACACTGGGGAAATGACAGAGAAATGACAGGAAGTAAATTATAGGTCAGATTAGCATATCATAATCAAAGTGTCTCGGATACGCACGTCGCCACGGTGATATGTTGATATGTCACGTCTGATTTATGAACGTGTGTGTGTGTGTGTGTGTGGGTGTAGTAGGCATGTCATTAAAAGCATGTGATAGCTATGTACGCATCAGGAGGTTCCTCTCACTCAGACATGTGTAACGGAGATAATCAACAGTATCTGTATTACGGTGGCGACCTCACACACACACACGCCTCACATGCACACATCCAGAAGCACAACAGGAAGTCCACACAAATGTGAAAAGTGTGTATTTCTTTGTCTGAATCATACACAAAAAGAAATACATGTAAAGACAAGCACACACTAAAAAACCTAACATAGACACAGACACACATGGACACACACATGGTGACAGGGACAACATAAGATTGTATAACATTAAAACATACGTGCACAGGGAAGAAGAAAGCAAACACACACAGACACACACACACACACACAAGCAACACTGAGCATCCCACACAACACAAATTAACACGCCAGCTTTCTCTTGTTCATTACAAGACGTATCGTCTCCATAGAGACTAATCAATCA
Source organism: Scomber scombrus (assembly GCF_963691925.1). Taxonomy (NCBI): domain Eukaryota; kingdom Metazoa; phylum Chordata; class Actinopteri; order Scombriformes; family Scombridae; genus Scomber; species Scomber scombrus. The sequence continues at coordinate 6,607,605 of NC_084979.1, forward strand.
CCCCGCCCCTCCAAAACAGCAAAGCTGTCAGGGAATGTGTGTATTTGTGCGCATGAGTGTGTGTTGCAGGTTGAGAAAAATGCCTGTGACGGCTGTTGTGTGCCTTCTACCGGGCTTTCAAAGGCGAGCCAGAAACACAGCAAAGTTTAACTTCAATGTGCAAAGACAAAGTGAGACAAAGTGAGGGAGAGAGGGAGGGAGAGACACGTACACACACACACACACGATGCTTTGGCTCTTTTGTATGGTTTACATAAACATGTTCTCAATTTTGGAACTGTTTTTTTGAGTAATTTGAGAGGAAGAAAGGAATACAAAGGGGGGGAAAACATGAGCGAGTAAACAAAAGGAGGGCAAGCGAAGCGATGCGGAGAAGATGGAGGCAGATATGAAGCGGAGGAGAAGGAGGGTGGACTAAAAAGTTTAAGAGAGAGAGAGAGAGGGAAAGGCACACAAAGAATAAGGGGGAGGACGGACAGAGAGAGATGGCCATGGCTCAGTGACAGTATGACCTCTAGTTTCCCTTGTTTCCTCTGATAAAGCCCAAGCAGAACCAGATCTCATTCCATTTCTTTTACTAATTCCACTCTCTTTCTCTCTTCCTTCCTTCCATCCTCTTCCTGCTAATCCTCTTCTTCCCTCTTCTCTCTCTCTTTCTCTCTCTCTCTGCATATTTCACATCTCCCTTTCTTTTCTTTTTTTTCTTTTTCTAAAGTTCACAGGAACTGGCCGGTGGGAAATCAAATCAGTCCCATAGTTGTCTTTTTTTTCCTGCTTTCACATTCCTTCTTCTCTCTGAGATCTTCCTTCCTTCCTTAAGATACACTATCAGGATGGCGATCCTGGGTTAGAAGCATTTACAGGTTGCATGATGGTTGAGATAAATAACTAAATGCTGTCACCGAAGTCTGTCAACCAAACTGAGAATAAATTATAAGGGGGGGGGGGGGGGGAAATACCTCGGGAGGATTTTTGTGGCAAACGGTCCTGAAATCATTGTTCTGCTTCACTGAAAACCAGAACTTCTGTCCACTTTGTGTCCAAACCAAAAGTTTGAAAGAAGCATCAGCGAGAGAGTTAAAAAATGTTTAATATAGTAGCTCGTAATAACATCATTCAGCCTCCATTTATTTATGCCGTGAGCCTCATACTTGTAAACTAATCTGCATTCCCGGTGTCTGTCGAGCTCATACACACATACACATACACACAACGAGATCGCCATCTTCCCCTGCGCTGTTGCCGGCATGCTGAGGACGCTAATGGTTTGTTATGTTTAGCCTGACTTACATCATTACCATAGAGTCAACAGCTCAGATTGAGGCACAGTGGAGCGTTCAGTCGACGTGTTTTCACTGCAGACAAATGTGGTCTCACACAGACCTGACATCTGCTAGCTGTTGTGCGCCTTGTAGACATGTAATTCCTACAGTCTGCCTACTCCATCATCCCTCTATAGCTCAACTCATAGAAAGTGACGCTGAAGCATTTACAGCCAACGATACGGAAGTGACTGAAGAACCTAATTTAGGAAAAAAAACAAATAGGTATGAATTATTTCAAACACCTGTCAAGATGTGAAGCGTGTCCCAAAAAGCATTAAACAAATCATCACATATGTCCAACATCTGGATGTCCTACCGCTTCTAACCATCTTTGGACGTTTGGAAGAGGGTCACGATTCAGATGTGCAAACCGTTGCTGAATGTTGATGAACTGTCATAACAGACTCCCCTATTAGACGTCCAGCCAAGAAAATGTCTGGCTGTCCCTAAATGTCCAGAACATGCTTGTAATTCAGATGTTATCTACTGAGCACGCTTTGTGAAAGGCCCACTTCAAGTGTAAGTGGACTTGAGAACAATCCTATCTAATGACATCACCTTGGGCTCTACTAAATTTCGATAGGCACTTATGTTGTATAGACCAAACTATATTCAGTTAATAGAGAAAATAGTTTGGAGAATAGTTTGCAATGACCCTTTAGGATTAGTTCATATGGTACTTTTCTATAATAGTGTTAATACAATATGGGTAAAGCTCCAAATACTATAGAGCAGGAATCTCCAAACTTTTCCATAAAGGGTTAATGTGGCTGCAGGTTTTCATTCTAACCAAGCAGGAGAACACCAGGCTTGACTCATTTAATCAGCTGATCTCAGTCTTCAGACAGTTGATTGATTGAATTGTGTGCTCCTGATTGGTTGGAACAAAAACCTGCAGGGACACAGCCCTTTATGGAATAGTTTGGACATGCCTGCTATAGATCCTACAATCCATATAATGCAACTCAACAGTGTCTTTAATTAGACCCCCTCATTTAGAGTCCTAAATGCCCACTTCAAAATCCCACACCTCTAGTGTGTAACGCATGCTCACTGTCAGAAATGTTAAATCTTAAGCCCAAGGTGAGATACCCCTGATGACATCATGACCACAACTGTTTTCACAGCCTGAATAATACTCCTCTAAAGAGCTAAACTGGACTACACGTGTACACAGGTTGGACTGTTAGTAATTTGTTTTCCTTCCACACCTCATTGAGGACACTGCAGATACCCTGTCATAAAAAATCAAATATGTTTCATATCATCAAGCTTTGAGTTTGAGTGGTTAATCAATCAAAACTCAGGTCATGTTTCAAACAGCCATTGACTGTGTCCACTTTCTGCCATGTGAGCTTGAAGAACAGAGCAGTCTTATCTTCTATTCATGCAGGATGCTATCCAACATATTCATTTAAAACTGCATTAGATTTTTCATGTTAAAGTCCTATGGCTGAGTCACCTGGATGGTTACGTAATGTTTGTGTAAATCTGTGTAAAAATCCTTTACTGTGTCCCTAACATAAGGTGACCTGCTGTAGTCTTTTATTAGTGCTGTTATAAGCTCTGTGTCGCTTGTCCCCGGCGGCCTACTGGACCTCTGACCTTTCTATTATTATTACGAGCTATAGCTCATACACTGGACATTGTACATAGCATTATTGCACACACGCACACACACAAACACACACGCACACACACACCTTTGTTCTATTTCCAGGGGGTTAGACAAGGACAGAGTCCCCTGTGTTGTCCTTGCAGAAGACCTCTGCTGAACACAGTCGCAGGCTTGCCCCTGGCATCACACACACGCACGCCCACATACACACAAACATAGACCCCTGCCAAACTCTTGCTGAGTGAATGATGGGGTGATGAGGGAAAGACGGGGCAATTGAGATGAAGGGAAAGGAGAGGGGGGAAAAAACAGAGAGGGGACATTGGGAAGAGAGACATAGGGAAAGGCTAAAGGGTCAACAGCGTACTTGTCACCACTAATGAGCTTCAACCCAGAGAGACACAGAGAGAGAGAGGGTGAGAGCAGGAGGGAGAGAGAGAGAGAGAGAGCGAGAGTACGAAAGCGAGCATGAGCAAGAGAGAATTGGCTGTTAAGCATGTAAGCATAAGAGCTGCAGTGACCATACTGTGGTTTCAGAAGATGTAGCAATGGGAAGACTCATCTCCACACACACACACACACACACACACACACACACACACACACACACACTTACTTTACTTGCACACTGTTTTATGCATAGCATTGTGTGTTTTTTTAATGAATCTTTCCATTTCAAATACACCTTCTTATGTATGTGCATTTAATTATTTATCCATAAAGGAACCTAAAAATAGCAAACATCAGCCATTATACACGAGTCACAGGGCATTGATCTTGCATTATCCCTGTTAATGACACACTCAACATGCAAGATAAATGACTGTATCCGGAGTAATATGACAAACCATGAAGATTTAAGCTAGCCTTAAAACCAGAGTTAAAGTTGCCCTGTGGAGTTTTCTTGTAAACAAACAACATTTCTGTTTACATTCAGCGTTTCTCGCCCAAACAAACTGTGTGTATATTTGAGGTCTAACAGATGTGTTTGAACCCTACACTGTTTACATTTTTACTAGCTTGCAGCCTTCTTCTTTCCTGCCTTTACTCACGTAGTACTGCGTTTATTGCTGCTCTACCACCACCTGTTGATCAGTAGAATAGTGTGAAACCACGTGTAAAGAAATTCCCCAGGGTACCTTTAACTCTATTGTTATATATGCATAAAACAGCGTGTCAAGTTAATCACATGTTTAGGTCAGTTCAACCTCCGCTAAAAGAAAAAACTGCTTTGAAAAAATAGACTATGTAAAGGTGCAAAATGGCATTTATATCATGTTAAATGGAGAGTTCTGAGAGGGGTCTGGTATCTGTGTCCATTAGCGTAATACTCAAGAGAATACAAACAGACTTGATATCAGCAGGAGAAATAGATGTTATAGATGTTTCCTTTTTTAGGTGAAACGGAGAATGTGAAGTATGCGCTGCGGAGGAAATGAAAGTGTCCTTCGGCGACAAAAGGAAGGAATAGAAAGGAAATACTATATAAGTTTAATAAGAAAAGGAAATGCATTAACATATTTTTTACATACCGCAGAGGACTGTATATTTCATGAATAAGTTATCCAAAGGATCGATTTCCCTAAAACTGGTGTCCGCCTTTGTTACATCCTGTGTCGTGTGTTCTGTGTACGTGACACTATAGTATTAGTCCCGTCCAATCAGTGGCAGCTGAGCAACTTTTTAAAAAGTCCTTCCTCCACCTCTTCTCCTTCACAAGCCACATTATTTCTTCTCCCTTTGTTTGAGTATTAATAAACTGATCTTCTTCTATCTAGTTCAGTTTTCCTTCCCAGAAGCCAGGACACAACAACCCTTATGTTTAGTATATCGCTATTGGTCACAAGATATACTGCAACATGATTTATAATTTTGTTATATTTAAAAAGTATCCAATCCCCTTCCAGATGTGTGTTAATTATGCTGAGCCACTCCTTTCACACTGTAACATATCCAGCAACACTGACAGCCTCAGTGCAAAGTGCCATCACTGATTTTATTTTAATGAGCAGGGGGGGGGGGGTGAGAATGAAAAGTGTTCTGTGGTGACAATAGGAAGGAGCTGAAAGAGAATAAATTGGCACGGCTTATCTCGAATGGATTTCTATGACCTCACTGTGGCTCTTCGGACATGTAGCGCTGCCCTATTTGGTTCATTTAGGTTCTACTGCTTTTCCATCA